>NC_058135.1:270884581-270949356 GCF_016433145.1 Gracilinanus agilis
CGCCGCCGCCGCCGCTGCCGCTGCCGCCGTGCGCGCGGCCGCCATGCGCGCGGTCGCGGCGCCGCCGCTCGGGAGCTAGAGGAAGAGAGCTAGAGGAAGCGGGCTGAGAGCGGGGCGCGGGGGCGCCGGGCTCTCCCCCTCCTCTCCGGCCCCGGCCGCGCCTTGGCCTGGACCTGGGCCTGGGCCTGGGCCTGGACCGGGCCGGGCCAGGAAAAGGAGGAGGCCCCACGGCGGCGCTCGGGCGGACTACTTGTCGTGTCGGTGCGGCGAATTTATTTCACTTTGCCTAAGGAACGGGGTGTGCTGCGGCCCCCATTGCCTAGGGAAAAAACCCGGATGTAAAGTGAGTGAAACTAAACTCGAGTGAAGTAGGGCAACAGCGGTGGCGGAGGAGGAGGCAGCGCGGGCCCCACCGCCCCAACTCGGCCCGGGGACCCCGCGCTCTGAGCATCCCTAGGCCCGCAGGACCCACCGGCCGGGCCGGGCGGGGCACGGGGAGCACCGCGCATTCTACAGCGGGGCGCCTGGCCCCGCCCCCGGGCCCGTAACTGCCCTGGAGCCCCCTCGAGTGGGGGAGAGAAGAGGGGGCGGAGCCCTGCGGGCCGCGCCGGAGTTGGTGGGGTGGGGTGGGGTGGCTAGAGGAGTAGAGGTTAGTCGGTGCAGATCTGTGGGCCGGCTTGAGGCGCTTGAACTCAACCTGCCGGCTCCGGGCAGCAATTTGACCCTGCACGAGGTCAGCATGCAGTCCCGGGTTTGGGAGCCCCGAGGCGGACTCGCGCCCATGTCCACGCGAGTCCTGGATCCTTCAGAACAGCTCCTAGGACTCTTCTAAAGCTCAGTTTGCCTACACGAGTCAATCTCTCAATTTTCATACACTTTCTTCGGCTCTCCCCTTTCCCTAGAGGCGCTTTGAGATCAATGCAACATTGCATTAGTCAAGTATTTATTCCTAGGTGGACTGTAAAATTAGGTTTTCCTTCTAGATAGGAAGAACACTAAAATTAAAACATGGATGATTTTAAAAGGACTGATCCTTGAGCACATCAGGCTTCATATGAAGAATAAATCACAGCAAGGAAAGTAAGAAAATGGAAAAAGTAATTTTTAAAGGTTCAGAAAATGAAAATCCTAATAAATGATTCAAGTAAGTCTGGATGAACTTATTATCATGTTGTGAAACTAAATTCATAATGTGGTCAGGATGAGTAATGAGAGGACGAATTGGCTAGTGATACAAGCCTTTATCATAGATAATCCTTACTTATTTAAGAAAGGAGGGACTTCAGAATACCTAACCGCTGTAACCATAACACCTTACTACTAAGGCTGTCAACATTCAGGAGGAAGCCAGTCTCCTTGCCCTTTCTGGGAGGGAAAGACAGACTCCAATATCCCTGTGACAATTTCATTTTGATAGGAAAGACTCCAGAATTCAGGATGGACCAGGGTCCTGGTGCTGGGAAGGACCTCGATGAGAAGCAACCTGGTCCTATGCCCTCCCTTGGAGGAGTAAGAAATCCAGACCAGCTAGGTTAAGTGATCGCCCAAGATCATCCACCAATTAAGCTTGTGGGAGATTGGAACATACTCTTCCCTCCCACCTGTACCATTCTGGGTCTTGAATATATTAAGATAGAAGCAACAAGTTGGCAGACGACCCATCACAATTTATATATTTATGTGATTAAAGTATATACACTTACTTGGGGAGGCAGGTGCTTTAAGTCCTTACCTTAGCAACATTTAGTCCAATTCCATTATTTTAAAGATGGGGAAACTGATACCCAGTGACATACCCGTGGTCATTCAAGTAGTATGTGGAGGTGCTAGAATTTGAACTCAGTCCCCATAGAAATCTAAAATATTTATAAATTCATAATCAAAATTCCAAATGTTTGGAATTTTTATTTATTTATATAAATGATTTAAGTATGATATATGTGTAAATTCTAAGTAAAACAATGATACAAAAGAATTTTGATATGTTAAGTTTCAATTTGGAGGCAGTGCTGAATTTCTTGAGTCAGTAATGATAGTGTTGCAATAATGATAATAAAACATCTCTCTTTTCACCTTCCCCCCCATAGCCCTCAAATTCATTTTTTCTGTAATCCTGAAAACATGACCCAAAGGTAGAGGATTCACAATTCCCAAAATATTTATTAGAGGTGAGAGGAAAAGGGTTTATCAAGAAATGAGTTGTTTCTTGACTAACCTTTAGCCCAGTTTGAAAGAAAAATAGGATGAGAGAAAAAAGAAAATGTGTTAATCAAAAGAAAAGGTCAATAATATGGTAACATAACCCTCAGCATAGAACCTTCCTTCTTTAAAGAAAAAAGAAAACAGGGCATTGGACAAGATCCCTCTTCTCATTTCTTCATCTCAAAACCCCTTGACATCATCTTCTACTCTCTTTCTGCAATATGTCTACACCCACACCAATAATACCTTTAATACACTTGACCTCATCTCCTATCTTCTTGAGCAGATAGGAGTTCCCTCTCTAATCTTCAACCTCTCCCTTTCTCTA
Organism: Gracilinanus agilis; assembly: GCF_016433145.1. Lineage (NCBI taxonomy): Eukaryota > Metazoa > Chordata > Mammalia > Didelphimorphia > Didelphidae > Gracilinanus > Gracilinanus agilis. Next base: position 270,887,112 of record NC_058135.1, read on the forward strand.
AACTGCCATCAAATATGCCCATCTCCCTTGTCCTTTAAAAACAAAGAAAACACTTCACTAGACCCTACCATTGTATACCTTTTCTTCCTTTCTCAGTCAAATTCCCATAAAAAGCTATAGTAGAATACTATTGTGCTGTAAGAAAATAACAAGCAAGATGACTTCAGAAAAAACCTGGAAAGACTTAGAAGAACTGATGCAGAGTGCGATATGCAGAACCAGTAAAACATTGGACACAGCAACAGCAATATTGGGTAATGAATGACTGAATGACTTAGCTATTCTCGGCTATACAGTGATCTAAGATAAACCCAAGGACTCATGAGAAAAAATGCCAACTGTCTCCAGAGAAAGAACTGGTGAAGACTGAATATAGACTGATTCATACTTTATTTTACTTTCTTCATTTTTGTTGTTATTTGAATTTCCATCCACAAAAGGACTAATATGGGAAAATGTTTTATGTGATTGCATATGTAAAATCTGTGTCATATTGTTTGCCACCTTGGGGAAAGAGGAGGGAGAAAATTTGGAACTCACAATTTTTTAAATGTTTAAATTTGTTTTTATATATAATGGGGGAGATTAAATCTATTTTTTTAAAAGTTGTCTACTTTGATTTTCTCAAAATCATATGCAGACTGCTTTCAACCATACCTTCAATTGAAACTATTTTCTACAAACTTGCCAATCATTTCTTCATTGCCAAATCTGGTGGCAAAATCCTCTATAGGTATTTATGGCACTTGTCTTACCTCCTTTCCAGTCTCCTATGCTGGCCCATCACTCAAATCACACTGCCTAACTGTGGGCCAAACCTTTAGCCAAGGCCCCCTTCTCTCTTTTGATAACCTTCAGTTTCCATTGTCTTGACTCTCACTGGTTCAAGATTAGCCTCTTCATGTCAGTCAAGGCAGGAGCTAGCAATTAAAGAAGAGTTTCCCTTTGCCCATCCCTACCCCTTTGGCCTGAACTCAGAATAAGACTGTAAAGCAAATAGTGTAAATATTTTTATCCCCATTTTACAGGTAAGGAAATAGGCTCAAATTGCTCAAGTGACTTTCTCCAATAGAATGGGTAGGGGCTTCCTCAGCAAAGCTAGGGATTCTAGGTAAGATGAAGATGGGGGACTTAAGTCTAGCCTATTTAGATGAAGACTCCTCAAGGGCAAGGATAGTGTTGTTATCTGTCCTTGTGACCCCAGATCCATGGTAGGCATTTAATAAATGTGTGTTGGATTAAATTTCTTGAGCTCTTACATCTTATAAGTGTCAGAGGGAAGAAGAACAGGAGTTTTCCCTTCTGAGCATTGCTCTTCCCACCACCCCAAGGCCACCTCCCAAGATTATCTTCCAGAATGGTGGATCTGAGGGCAAAGTAGTTGAGTATGACTTTGGATGAGGGCCCCAAAAACCAGCCTAACATGGGAAACAATGAAATTTAAAATTGGTATGTGATGGTGAAGAAGTCAATCAAAGCAAGAGAACTCAAGGTTTTTTATGCCCCTTTGGCAGACTAGTGAAATCTTATAGTCCCCTTCTCAAAAGCATGTTTTTAAATATATAGGTTTACAAAGAAAACCAATAATTTTTAAAGTTATCAAAATGTATATGCAGTATATATTTATATGTGTATGGATAGATAGATAAAGTTGAGTCCTTAGGTTAAGAGCCCCTGACTCAGAATTAATAAATCTTACTAACTGAATGCCCTGCTCAATATGGCTTCTCTCTATGTTCAAGACTCCAGGCCTCCCCATCATAGAAATCTGCTTATCCACAAATTTCCTTAAGAAACACAATGGGCACCCAGCTAGATTAAGGCAATAAGTCAAGTTAAAAAACATTATTAAAAATCAAGTGGGCTGGACCATACAATAACCTTTTCCAGCAAGCATTAATTACTGGACACTACTCTGGACAACAGGTCTCCCAAATTAATACAAAAATGATAGAGCCTCTCCCTAGAAGAAAAATTGCTTTAATAGGGAAAAAAATAGGCACAAGGAGAGGGAAAACACACTTGAAGCCAGTTCACAAAAATTGAAAGGGAAATGACACTTTTAGTTTCAGTATTTTACTATATTCAAAGCTTGTCAATCAAATTCAAGAATGGGGGTGAAAAGCTCAGCAGCCACCTAATCCACCCTCACTTGAAAAGGAATTCCCATTACAACATGCTTGGTAAATAGTAGTCCAGGCTTGAGTATTTCCCCTGGCTACAGGGTCTACCTTTGTACATTATTAGAAAGTTTTTCTGAGATTACCTCCCATTTGCCTTATTTCTGGTATGCACATAGTTGTTTGCAGTAGAACCAGAGTTCCTTGAGAACATATTGGTTTTCCCTTTCTTTGTATCACCAGGGCTTAGTAAAGACTTGTTGAATGACTGGATGACTGATATCAAGCCTCATTTGCTTCTTTTCAGTTTCCATCCATTGGTCCCACTCTTTCCTTTTGGAGACAAACCAAATGTCCATATGACATCCACTCAAATATTTGAACACAACTATTATACTCTTTGCTTGCATCTTCTCTTTGCCTGGCTAAGCATATCCCCAGATCTTCCAACTGAACATTATAAGACATTTGTACTTGTGGGTACAGAGTCTTCCTCTGATGCTTTATTGTGCAATAAAGGTGATTGGTCAACAGTGCGTGAGTTCTGAGAGATTCTGCCATGCTAGGAGAGCTCTTAACTGAATCCCAGTGACAGACTGGGTCTACTGGCTCATAAACAGCCATCCTGGTTAAAGACAGAAAAGCTCATCACCAGTAAGTTTGACAATGGAAACCCAAGACACAAAGAAAAAGTAATAACTCTCAGCCCTACATAGTCTCTCCTCCTGTCTTTTAGCACAAGGAATGTTGGAAGGATGGGAAGAGAGGTTCCAAGAACCACACAGAATTAATTGTGTTAATTAACATTAACTTTTCTAAATGTCAGATCTTTGTCCAACAGATTGGCAGACTGAACTGAACCGATCCACCATTTAGGAAGGATTTTTGGTAAGCTAGAGGGCCACTAGGTCAGGGAAGGTCTTCAAGACCATGCCAAATGAGGATTAGTTGAAGGAAATGGAAATGTTTAAATTAACCCAGGTAAGAGAGAGACATGATAGAGTCATCAAATGTTTAAAAGGATTGTCATATGGAAGATGAGTCAGATTTGTTTTGCTTCAACCCCTAGAGCACAACTGGGAGCAATAGATATAAATTTCAGAAAGGTAGGTTGAGGCTTGATATCAAGGAAAAAATCCTAATATTGAGAGATATCCAATGGGCTGCTTCCAGAGGTAGCAGGCTCCCTCTCAATGGTAGAATTCATCTTCTTATAGAACACAAGCTTTGGAGAACAGATATTGTGTACTCTGGACATACAAAAACAAAAATGAAACAATATCTGTTCTCCAAAGCTTGTGTTCTATAAGAAGATACAGAGAATATGTTCACATATAAGCATATATAAAATCTGGATATGTCTAGGTTTACATATAGAAAATAAATACAAGGTCAAAGATTGGGGAGGTACTGAGATTGGGTAGAAGATTATCTTTGAACTTGAAAGTCAAGGAATTCTAAGGGCTAGCGATAGGGAAGGAGTATATTGGAGGCATCAGTGATGGCCAGTGCAAAGACATTAAAGGGGGTGATAAGAATGTCATGTGAGAGGTAGCAAGAAGGCCAATCTGATTATTGGTCTGTAGAGTGCTTGAAAGGAAGTTAGGTTTAATAAGGTAGGAATAGCACCCATAAAAAAAGAAGCAGTTAGCAGTAATAATCAAAACTAAAATCCTACAATATTAACAAGAAACACATTTGAATTAGGGAGACAGAATGAAGGCAAAAGGCTAGAGGAGAATCTATTATGCTTCAGCTGAAGTAAAAAAAAAAAGCAGAGGGAGCAATCATAATCTCAGACAAAAAAGCAAAAATAGATCCAATTAAAAGAGCTGAGGAAGGAAATTATATTGCTAAAGAATACCATAGACAATGAAGTAATATCCATACTAAACATATACTCACAAAATGGTAGAGCATCCAGATTTTTAAAGGAGAAGTTAAATGACTAACAGAAGGAAATAATAAGATTATGGGGGACCTCAACTGTCCCCTCTCAGAATTAGATGAATCTAACTAAAAAATAAGAAGTTAAAGATGTGAATAGAATTTTAGAAAACTTAGATATAACAAACTTCTGGAGAAAATTGAATGGGAATAGAAAGGAATATACCTTTTCTCAGCAGTATATGGCTCCTACACAAAAACTGAACATTTAGTAAGGCATAAATACCTCACAAATGAATACAGAAAAGCAGAAATATCAAGTATATCCTTTTTAGATCAAAATGTAATAAAAATTACATTCAACAAAAGGACATGAAATGATAGGTTTAAAATTAAGTGGAAATTAAATGCTCTAATTCTAAAGAATAAATGGGTCAAAGAACAAATCAAAAAACAATTAGTTGTTTCATTGAAGAGAATGGCAACAAGGAGACAACATATCAAAATTTATAGGATACAACCAAAGTAGTACTTAGGAGAAAACTTGTATCTCCAAATGCTTACATCAATAAATTAAAGAAAACTAATCAATGAACTGGGCATGAAACTAAAAAACCTAGAAAATAAGTGAATTTAAAATCCCTAAACGACAAATTGGATATCTTGAAATTCAATGGTGAAATTAATAAAAATGAAAGAAAGAAAACCATTGGAACCAAAAGCTATTTTTATGAAAAATAATAAAATAAATAATCCATTAGGTTATTTGATTTTTAAAAAGGAAAGAAGAAAATCAAATTACCAGAATCAAAAATGAAAAGGGTAAATTCACTACAAATGATGAGGACATTAAAACAATTATTAGGAGTTATTTTCCCCAGTTACATGCCAGTACATTTGATAATCTAAGTGAAATGGATGAATATTTACAAAAATTGAAACTGCCCAGATTAATAGAAGAGGAAATGGGGTACTTAAATAATCACATCTTAGAAAAAGAAATTGAACAAGCCATCAATGAACTCCCCAAGAAAAAAGCCCCAGGGCTAGATGGATTCACAAGTGAATTCTACCAAACATTTAAAGAACAATTAATACCAACACAATATAAACTATTTGGGAAAATAAGCAAAGAAGGAGTGCTACTAAATTCCTTTTATGACAAAAATGTGGGACTGATAACCTAATCCAGGAAGAACAAAAACAGAGAAAGAAAACTATAAACTAATTTCCCAAATGAATATTAATTTAAAAATTTAAATATAACACTTGCAAGGAGATTACAGCAATATATCACAAGAATCATACACCGTGATCAGGTGAAATTTATATCAGGAATGCAGAATTGGTTCAATATTAGCAACTATTAGCATAATTGGCCATCAGTAACAAAACCAACAGAAATATGATTATCTTAATATTTGCAAAAACAGCTTTTGACAAAATAAAACACCAATTCCTATCAAAAACACTAGAGAGCACAGGAATAAATAGAGCTTTTCCTCAAAATGATAAGTAATATCTATCTAAGACTATTAGCAAGCATTATCTATAATGAAAACAAGATAGAAGCCTTCCCAATAAGATCAGGAACAAAACAAGGATGCTTATTATTATCACCACTATTAATATTGTACTAAAAATGCTAGCTATAACAAAAAGAGAAGGGAAAAAATCGAATTAGAATAAGCAATGAGGAAACAAAACTATTACTTCACAGATGATATGTATACTTAGAGAACCAACTGAAAAATTAGTCTAAATAGTTAACAACTTAGGCAAAGTTGTAGGATATAAAATAAACCCATATAATTCATCAACTTTTCAATATATTACCAATGAATCCCAGTAGCAAGAGACAGAAAAAGAAATTCCATTAAAATTAACTGTAGACAATATAAAATACGTGGGAGTCTACCTGCCCAAACAAACCAAAGAACTATATAAACACAATTTTGCAAAACTCTTCACACAAAAAAGTTAGATCTAAACAACTAGAAAAAAATAATTATTCATGGGTACGCTGAGTCAATATAATAAAAATAGCAATTCTACCTAAATTAACCTAGTTCTTCAGTGCCATACCCAATCAAACCACCCAAAAATTATTTTATAGTGCTAGAAAAAAATGATTCATCTGGAAGAACAAAAGGTCAAGAATAGCAATGGAATCAATGGAAAAAAATGTGAAGGTAGGTACAAAATACAGTCACAAAATGTATTACAAATCAGTAATCATCAAAACAATCTAGTACTGACTGAGAAATAGAGTGGTAGATCAGAACAATAGACCAGGTATATAATGCCTAGTAATAAATGACCATCAGATTAAGTGTTTGATCAATAAAAAGATCCAAGCTTTTGGGACAAGAACTCACTATTAGACAAAACTATTGGGAAAACTGAAAAATGGTATGGCAGAGCCTGGGAATAGACCCCATCTCACACTGTATGTCAACATAAGGTCAATATCGGTACATGATTTAGACATAAACAGTGATACCATAAGCAAATTAAGGGAACATGGAATAGTTTACCTGTCAAATCTATGGATAATGGAAGAATTTATTTTTTTTATTCCTATTTTTTTAAACCCTTATCTTCTGTCTTAAAATTGATTCTGCATATTGGTTCCAAGGCAGAACAGTAATAAGGGCTAGGCAATGGAGGCCAATTGACTTGCCCAGGGTTACACAGGTAGGAAGTATCTGAGACCAAATTTGAATCGAGGACCTATCTCTAGCCCTGGCACTCTATCCACTGTGCCACCTACCTGCCATAAACCTATGATTCTTTTTTTTTTTTTCAAAACCTTTACCTTCTGTCTTAGAATTGATACAAGTATTAGTTCCAAGGCAGAAGAGCAATAAGGGCTAGACAACTGGGGTCAAGTGACTTGCCCAGGGTCACACAGCTAGGAAATATCTGAGGTCAGATTTTTAACCCAGGACTTCCATCTCTAGGCCTGACTCTCAATCCAGTGAGCCACCTTGCTGTCCTTTAAGGGAAGAAACTTAAAACCAAACAAGAGACAGAGAGCATTATAGGATATGAGATGGATCATTTTAATTACATTAAATTAAAAAGATTTTATCCAAAGAAAACTAATGCAACCAAGATTAGAAGGAAAACAGGAAGGTGATGGAAATTTTTCACAGCAAATATCTCTGATAAAGATCTCGTTTCTCAAATATAAAGAGAACTAAGTGAAATTGATAAAAATTGAAGTCATTCTCCAATTGCTAAGTGGTCAAAAGATATGGTAGCAAAGAATTGGAAATTGAGGGGATGTTCATCTATTGGATCAACAAGTTATGGTATATGATTGGGATGGAATATCATGCTGTAAGAAATGATTTTAGAAAAACCTGAAAGATTTAATGAACTGATGCAAAACGAAGTGAGTAGAACAGAACTTAGTACACAATGACAGCAATATTTTTTGATGAACAACTGTGAATGAACCAATTATCTTCAACAATGCAGTGACACAAAACAGTCCTTGAGCCTCATGATGAAAAAAAATGCCATATGCCTTCAGAGAAAGACTGATGGAGTCTGAATGCAGACCAAAACATACTATATTTTACTTTCTTTCATCTTTTTGTTTGAGATCTCTTCCACAAAAAGACGAAGATGGAAAAATATTTTACATAATCATACATGAAAAAATCTATCAGATTACTTACTATCTCAGGCGGGAGAAGGGAAGGAGAGAGAAAGGGTGAGAAAGAAGGAAAGAATTTGGAACTCAAAGTTTTTTTTAAAGTTTAAAACTTTTTTTACATGTAATTGAGGAGAAACTAAAATATTATTTTAAAATTTTGATAGAAGACTTGCTAACTCCATGCCATTTTCCCAAGCACATAGTCTCATAGCAGTTCACCCAATCACACTCATTCTCACTCAGAGAAGCCTTAGTGTAAGTCATTACATTGTTTTGTGTCAAGCTTTAGTTATCTCAACAGTGCTTCTTTTTGTTTCATTAACACTATTTAGTTATTAATAATGGCCCCAAAGTACAGTAGTGATGCTGGGAACTCTGATAGGCCTAAGAAAAGTCCTAGGTATGTTTGTATAAGAAATACTTATTAAATAATGGGGTTCCCTAATATGTGACTTTCTTTTCTTTTTCTTTTTTAAAACCTTGTCTTCTGTCTTAGTATCAATTCTATGATAGAAGAGCAATAAAGGCCAAGTAATTGGGGTTAAGTGACTCACCTAGGGTCACACAACTAGGAAGTATCTAAGGCCATATTTGAACCCAGGTCCTCCCATTTCCAAACCTGGTACTCTATCCACTGTGCTACCTAACTGCCCACATGCCCCATTTTCACCTGTAAGATGAGATCCTACCGTACAGAACTTTGCACATAGTAGGCCCTAATAAATCTTCCTTAAATGAACTCTGATTTACATTTTATAAAGTGCTTTAATCCCAATGAGGTAGGCACTACAATGGTTCTCATCTTTCTTCTACTTTTAAGCCAGTTGAGGCCCAGAGAGTGGTAATGAAGTCACGCATACCACTATGTCTATTCCTTCAGAAGGATTCAAACCCAGCTCTCTTGTGATTAAGTTCAGGCTCTTTCTATTTCACAGCAAGTGAATAATACTAATAATGCCAGGAGATGTGTCTCCTGACCAGCAGAAAGATTTCTGAGAGAGAAGAGAGAAGTCACATCCGCTCACACACTCGAGTCTACAAGTGAGCACCAAGCAGACCCGGGGTGGGGGGGGAGGATGGGACTACAAAAATAATGGGTCACCCTTAACTATTTTCAAAGGTAAGCATCCCTAATTGATAAATGGTCAAAGGATAGAAATAGGCATTTTTCCGGCCTCAGCCACTACCCAGCTGTGTGACCCTGGGCAAGTCACTTGACCCCCATTGCCCACCCTTACCAATCTTCCACCTATGAGACAATACACCGAAGTACAAGGGTTAAAAAAAAAAAAAAAGAAAAAGAAATAGGCATTTTACTAAGGAAGAAATCTGAGTTATCAATAGCTATAGAAAAAAGGCACCAAATTACTCATTATTAAAGAAACTCTGAGGTTTCACCTCACACTCATCAGATTGGGAAACCTGCCAACAAGAAAAATGACAAACGCTGTAAGGAAAAGAGTTAACAAACATCTATTAAGCACCTAATTGGTGCCAGACCCTGCGCTTAGTACTGGGGATTCACAGAAAGGGATAAAGAAGATTTTTGCTCTTGAAGAACTCGCTGACCAAGGCGGAGGCAACATGGAGACATCCATGAGCCTCCCTAGAAAGCCAAAATGGAAGCTGGTCAAGAGAAGGAAGGTCCTAGTGTTGGAGGGGGTCACGAAAGGTTTCTTCGAGAAGGTGCGGATTTTCACTGGGATTTACATGAAGCCAGGAAGCAGAGCTGAGGCGGGAGAGTGCTCCAGGCATGGAGCCACCAAGGAAAAGGCATGGAATCAGAAGATGGCCAGCATCTCGGGGTCACTAAAGGGTATGTGCCCCACGGCGAGGTGTAAAAGGACAGGAAAGCGAGGAGGCCCGAGGACTGGAAAGGCTGTAAAGCCAGACGGGACTTCCCTTTCTTCCTGGAGGTGATGAGGCTCCACTGGAGATGAGTGAATGTGAGGAGCAGAAGGAAGAGACGGTCAGATCTTGGGTTTAGAAAGGCCACTTGGACAGCTGAGTAAGGGATGGCCCGGAATGGGAGAGACCTGGGCTGTGGCCATCACCAGGGAGAGGGGATGATGGTCAATGCCAGGGTGGTGGCAGTGTCCGAGGAGACCAGGGGGTGGGTATGAGAGATGTCCTGGAGGCAACATCCACAGGACTTGGCAATGGATTGGATATGGGTGTTGAAAGAGAGCAAAGAGTTCCAGGTGACCCCTTGGTTGGGAGCCCTTCTGAGAAGCACTCTGAAACCACTAAAGTTTAGTAACTTTAGCACCAGTTGCTAAAGTTACTAAACTGGGCATACCCTTAGTCCCAGCTATATTGCTACCAGGCCTATGCCCCAAAGAGATCACAGATAGGAAAATCACTTATATGGCAAAATAGTTATTTTTGTGGTGGCAAAGTGGAACTAAGGGAGTGTTCATCAATTGGAGAATAGCTGGACAAGTCATCATGGTAGGGGACAGCCAGGTGGCTCAGCAGATAAAGAGCTCAACCTGGAGATGGGATGTCCTGGGTTCAAATCTAATTTCAGACACTTCCTAGCTGTGTGACCCTGGGCAAGTCACTTGACCCAAATTACTAGCCCCTGAATCCCGTCTGCCTTGGAACTAATACTTATTTATTCCAAGACAGAAGGTAAGGGTTGTTTTTTTTTTAATCATCATAGTATATGAATATAATAAAATGAATATAATAATAACATTGTGTTGAAAGAAATGAAGAAGGCACTTATAAAGAAACTGGAAAGACTTGTATGAAAATGATACAGAGTGAAGTAAGCAGAACCAGAACAATTTCTACAATAACATAAAGAAAAAACAAATTAGGATGGAAGACTTCAAGAACTCTGAACCACACAATGACCATCACCATCCCAGAGGGCCCATGATGCAGCATGTTGCCCACCTCCTGCAGAGAGGGAGATTCAGGGGACAGATGAAGAAAGACAATCTTTGGCCATGGCCCATGGAGGAATTTGTGTAGCTTGATGATGCCTTTGTGTTATAAGGAATTTTTTTTATCAATTGAGGGAGGGAGAAAAAATAATTTGTTAACTAAAAAAAAATATCTACATCAAAACACTGCAAATGGTGGGGGGGGGGTTGAGGGAGGGAAGGCTATGAAAGCCTTCATGGCACAGTGAAGTTCAATGGACTTGTAGTGAATCTATGTATCTGGTTTCTAATATAATTTGCCACTAGTTGTCTGAGTAAACTTGGACAAATCAAATAACATCACTGGTCCTCAGTTTCCCCATCTGTAAAACAAGGAGGTTGGACTAGATGATATCTACGGTCAAAATCTGTGCTCTTGCCATCATAGTATTATAGTCTAGGAGACTTGCCCAAGGTCACATAGAGCTGCTAAGTATGTAAGCATCTTTCTATAGGACCCTCCTCTCTACTCCACTCCTTCACTTGGTTCATCTCTTTACTGTGAAGCCAGCCCTTGTTTCAGATTCTTGTCTCTGAAGGAGAAAGGCATCCCCTGGGGCTGGGTGAGGCAAGTGGGCTGGTCCTGTCTGCTCCCAGCTGGTCCAGGGTCTCGTTCCTAGTGGGATCTCAACCTCTTCAGTCCTCTAGTAGTCTCTGAGGAGCCCGGAGCTCCTTGGAGCATAGTCTCTGAAAGCTCAGGTGGGACAAAGGGCTGGCAATAGATTTCATCCTTCCTTGGAGTAAGTCTAGGGTTATTCGTCAGCCAGCGTGGTTTTGGAATTATTGCAATCTATAACCCTTTTGGGGGCAGCTGGGTGGCTCAGTGGATTGAGAGCCAGGCCTAGAAACTGGAGGTCCTAGGTTCAAGTCTGGCCTCGGACACTTCCAGCTGTGTGACCTTGGGCAAGTCACTTGACCCCTATTGCCCACCCTTACCACTCCTGGGCCAAGGACAGTCCCTAGCCCGGATGAAAAAGGAGGAGGGTTGGGCGTGGGGCTAGCAACCCCACCCTGTAAAAACTACATCTGCTAAAGAAACTGCAACCTAAAGTAGGGGCAGCTGGGCTAGCTCAGTGGATTGAGAGCCAGGCCTAGAGACGAAAGGTCCTAGGTTCAAATCCAGGCTCAGACACTTCCCAGCTGGGTGACCCTGAGTGACTGTGTGACCCATTGCCTACTGGTTGTGGCCCTATGCTCCTAGAATGGAGTCCCAGGATAAAAAAATAACCTTTTTTGGCCATGGCTTCTTCCCAATAAGTCAAGTGAATGGTGGCCTCTTATTTGTTCCATCATATCATCCCTTCCAGCCTTTCTTCTGATCCAGGAAAGCAACATGGCGCCCACTGTGGTCAGGACTGTTTGTTTGGAGGACTGAAAAAGTGTGTTTCAATTACCCAAAAGCTCCTCCTCCCCTCCTGAGAGTGGTTGTAATTTTTGTTTTTGTATCTCCTCTATTTCTGAATCTCTGTGGCAGTTGAACTAAGCATTCCTTGTTCTCTTTGGGTTCCCTGGTACGAAGACTTTCTCAATGGAGGCTGAAAGGGGACAGCTGTGAAGAATTGCTGGACACCCTCAGGGAAGGGCTGGATAAGGTCTTCCGTATTTTCACAGAATCATAGAGGTGGAAGGGACCTTGAGGTCATCTAGTCCATTCCATCACTCTTAGTCCACTGAGGCTGGGAGAGGAGGAGTGACTTGTCCAAAGGCATACCACAAATAAGAGCCTAGGATCATGGATGGATGGATGGCCGGATGGCTGAAAGGGACCTTGAGGTCATCTAGTCCATTCCATCCTTCTTAGTCCACTGAGCCCCTGGAAGAACTGTTAGTGGCTTAGACCTTAGACCAAGAGGACACCGGGAGCTTGCCTTTGTGAACTGCTTCTCCTGGGGATAAATTTGGTCCTGGCCAGTATAGTAAAGGTTCTTAGTGGATCTGGACTGATTAGATCGGACTGCTCAAGGGATAGGGTAAGAGAGAAAGTGGGATCATTGGAAGAGAAGATAAAGAGGGAGGGAATGACCTTTGTTCTCCTGATGAGGATTGCCTTTAGGACGAAGCACTCAGGACTCTGTCCCATGGTGAGTGCCAGGAATTAGAGGTAATCGAGAGCATTTGGGCCTCTTTGGACTGGGAGCTCCCAGAGATCAGGGGCTGGTTTTAGCCTCTCTCTCTTTGTATCTCTAGTGCTTGGCACACAGTAAATGTTTAATAAATGCTTGTTGACTGACAGCAAGCTCCCAGTTCTTCTCCATTCCTTCAGCAGCAGCTGCTGCCAAAACACTGAATTTTCTGTCTCCTTAAGTCGGAGTCCTGGGACTTCTCTCCTGATCAGCAAATCTGGCACCATGAGGTCCCAGTTGTCTCCCACCACTCTCCTCTCCAAAGAGTCACCTTTTACAAGTTGATTTGGGGGCATCTAAGTGGCTCAGTGGATTGAGTCAAGCTGACAGACAGGAGGTCCTGGATTCAAATTTGACTGCAGATACTTCCTATCTGTGTGACCCTGGGCAAATCACCTAACCCCCATTGTCTAGCCCTTCTTGTTCTTCTGCTTTGGAACCAATACACAATATTGATTCTAAGACAGAAGGTGAGGGTTAAAAAAAAAAGACAGTTTGGCTTGGGGTCAGAAGGCTTGGCTCTGCCACTTACTGGGTCACCTTGGGGAAAAAGCTTAACCACTCTGTGCCTTGGTTCCCTTGGATGTGAAGGTTAGGTTAGATCCCAGACTGCCGAAGCCTGTGGACTCCTTGGATTCATGTTTTTAAATGCAATCAACCAACCAGGCAAATGCATAAAATGAGAGTGGAAGATGACATTGTCATTAATTTGCCATCCAAGTTCCCATCCCTCCTAAATTGCCCCTGTGGCCCCCAGATTAAGAACCCCTGGACTAGAGATCTCCAAAGTCCTGTTTATCTCTATGTCCTACGATCTCAGAAGGTAAGGAAAAAGCATGGACTAAATCAGTTCAACCAACATTTCTTCAAGGAGCCTGGGGATCCACAACCAATCAAGTCCAGTCTGGTCCTCATGTACCTGCTATGTATGTCACAACACATGAAACAGTCCCTGCCCTCTAGGGATTTTTTTACTCCTATGGGGTTTTTAAGCTGCTGAGGACACTGAAGGATGAAGCAGTTTAGGGAGCCTAAAATCAGGCATTCTGCCCTGCACTGACTCTATTTACCATAACATGTAAATAGACAGGTATACCCAGGACAACATAAGGAAGAGAGAGAAGCCAGTCACAATTTTGAGGATGTGGAAAGGCTTCCTAGAAGAGATGTCGCATGAGCTGAGCTTCCTTCAAGAAGATCTCATTCATAAATAAATGTGAAACAATCTTTGCGGCAAGTTTCTCGGAGGAAGGTCTCATTTATAGGATATACAATATAGGAAACTGATTCAACTTCTAAGAGTAAGAGCCTTTCCCCCAACTGATAAAAGGCCAAAGGATAGGAATAAATAGTTTTCAGAGGAAGAAATCCAAGCTCTCAACAGCCATATGGAAAAAATAAATGCTCTAAGTCGCTAATTATTAGAGAAAAACACATTAAAATGGGTCTGAGGTCCCACCTCACACCCATCAGATTTGCAAGGTTAACATGAAAGGAAAATGACAAATGCTGGAAGGGCTAAAGGAAAACATGTACATTATATCAATGCACTATTGGAGGAACTATGAACTGGTCCAGCCATTATGGAAAGCAGTTTGGAACTCTGTCCCCAAAGCTCCTAAACTGTGCATATCCTTTGACTCAACGATGCTACTACGAGTTCTCTATCCCCACAAGAATATTTTTTTTAAGAGGAAAAGTTTATGTTTGCACAAAAATATTTATAGTAGCTTCATTTATGGTGGCAACAAATTAGAACCAGAGATGGTGCCCTTCAATTGGAGAATGGCTAAACAAGTCATGGAACATGGTACATAAAATGTAACAGATTATTATCATGCTATAAGAAATGATAAAGGGGGCAGTTTTGGAGAACCTAGGAAGATTTGTACAAACTGATGCAGAATGAAGTAAGCAGAATCAGGAAAACAATTTACTCAATAGAAATGGAATTATAAAGATCATCATCTTCGAAAGACTTAATTCTGATCGACACATCGATCAACCACAATTTCAAAGGATTCCAGGTAAACTATGTTAGCCACCACTTGAAAGAGAAGTGATGGACTCAGAGGACAGATTAAGACATTTGTGGGAGGGAGCAGTGAGAAACTTGGTCAATAAAGGAATTTGGTTTGTTTGATTCTACACAATTGTAATGGGGTTTTATTTTTCTTGCTTTCTCAATTAGAGGCAGAGGAGAAGTGGGAGAAAAGAAAATTCAGATCCTAGAATAAAATAATATTCAATATTTAAAAAGAAACTTACCCAGCAGTGGAATACTATTGTACTATATGGAATGTTGATACACAATATACAGGGGTAAATGACCTTAGCAATCTAGTGTTAGATAAAAACAAAGACTTCAGCTTTTGGGATAAGAACTAACTAATTAACAAAAACTACTGGGAAAACTGAAAAACAATATGGCAGAAACTAGATATAGACCAATATCTCATACTCCATACCAAGATAAGGTAAAAATGGGTATATGATTTAGATATAAAGAATGACACCATAAGTAAATTAGGGGAATATAGAATATTTTGCCTAACAGGTCTATGAAAAAGGGAAGAATTTATGATGAAATAAGAGAGTATTATAATATATAAAATGAATAATTTTTATTATATTAAATTTAAAGGCTTTGGTACAAATAAAACCAATGTAACCAAGATTAGAAAGGAATAACAAACTGGGAGAAAATTTTTATAAGAAAATTTTGTGATTCAGGTCTAATTTCTCAAATCTATGGAGAACTAAGTCAAATTTATAAGAATACAAACCATTCCCTAATTGACAAATGGCCAAAGGCTATGAAGCAGCAATTTTCAGATGAAGAAATCAAAGCTATCAATAATCATATGGAAAAATGTTCTAAATCAGTCTTGATTAGAGAAATGCAAATTAAAACAACTCTAACGTACTACCTCATATCTATCAGACTAGCCAAAATGACAGTAAAGGAAAGTGATAAATGTTGGAAAGGATGTGGCAAAATCAGGACACTAATGCATTGTTGTGGAGTTATGACGGATCCAGCCACACCATAGGGCAATTTGAAACTATACCCACAGGGCTATAAAACTACATACCCTTTGATTCTGCAATACCGCTATTGAATCGGTATCTTCAAGAGATAATAAAAAACGGAGGAAAGGACCTGTTTGTGCAAAAATATTTCTAGCAGCTCTTTTTGTGGTGGCAAAGAATTGAAAATTAAAGGGATATCTGTCAATTGGGGAATGGATGAGCAAATTGTGGTATATGTTAGTGATGGAATACTATTGTGCTATAAGAATGATAAATGAGATGATTTTGGAAAAAGTTGGAAAAAGTTGGTATGAACTGATGCAGAGAGAAATAAGCAGAACCTGGAGAACATTGTACACAGTAACAGCAATATTGTAGACTGATCAACTGTGAAAACTTGGCTTCTTTCAGCAATGCAATAATCTGGTCAATCCTAAAAGATTTATGACGTTGGGGAATACTATTCATCTCCAGAGAAAGAATTGAGGAGTTGGTTAGATGAAAATCAAAGCATACTATCTTTCACATCAGTATGTCTATTTTTCATTTTGGCTTTTTGGTTTAGTATGAGAGTAAGACAATGACCAAAATGGAAGTGTATTTTGCTTGATAATATATGTATAACCCAGATCAAATTGCTTACTATCTCCAAGTGGGGAGAGGGAAAGGAGGAAGAGAAACAATTTGGATCTCATAATTTTGGAAAACTCTATGTTGAAAATTATTATTATATATATTTGGGAAAAAATTTAAAACTAAAACAAAAAAAGAAAAAGTGATGATCAGGATGATTTCAGAAAAAGCTGGAAATACCTACATGAACTGATACAGAGTGAAATAAGCAGAACCAAGAAAACATTGTATACAATAACAACAATACTGTACAATGATCAACTGTGAAAGACTTAGCTACTATCAGCAATACAATGATGCAGGACAATTCTGAAGGACTTATGGAAAAGAATGCTATCCACCTCCAGAGAAAGAACTGACAGAGTCTGAATGCAGATAAAAGCAGACTGTTTTTTTCTTTAGTTTATTTGGGTTTCTATTTTGGGGTTTTGATTTTATATGAGTATTCTCTTACAACAATGACCAATATCGAAGTATGTTTTACATGATTATACATGTATAACCCAGATAAAATTACTTGCTAATGTAATATTGAAAAACTAATATTATACCAAATGTAATATTTAGAAATTTGTTTGGAAATATTATATTAGTTTTAAAAAAGATTGTGGTTGCCATTTACAAAAATAATTAACCCTTAAGTCATGAGGATGAGAGTAGCTTTTAGCAATTTAATTTTAATATAAATATAGTCTAAGAAAGAAATAAGGAGGGAAGGAAATATAAAAATATTTCCTAGCCTACTACCCTAATCTTATCAGCCCATGAGAGTGTCTTCCACCCTAGCCACCAATGCTGGATCACAGAAAGACCCCCAGCCAAAGACCTCTGGAGAAGAGCCTAGCCTCCTCTACTGTCTCATTTTTATAGTCCTCCTTCTCCATGTCACATCCTTTCCCTCTGCATTGGTCTACTACATCTCAGGGACCAATCAAAGTCTCTCTGACCTGGACCTGTAACTCCTAGTTCCAGGTCACTAATGGGCTGGCTCCAAAGAACAGAAAGTTCACGATCCTGGGGGGAGGGAGAAGGAAGGGATGGAGGGAAACTATTTGGCTCTTATACATTCAGAATGTGTATGTCAAAATGTATTATATGTAATTGGGAAAATAAAACTTTTAAATAAAAAACTTACATTTATAATAGGGGCTTTTTATAAATACTTTGATTTGTCAGGAAAGATATGCTTTCCACCAGATTTAGGTATTTGCTTGGTTACTGAAAATGTGGAAATGCCAAGTGGTGGCAGCAGTCTCTTGTGATCAAGTCATTGGTGGCTAAGAATTGGCTTCTCCAAAATCACCTTCTTCCAGTTTGCAGAGGGAGAAAGCGAATTGAAAAATGTGTAAAGAAACATCTCCCAGGAGCCTCTTGGGGACTGTTGTCTTTGAAAGTGAACAGGTGATGAGTCTCAAAGCCATAAAAACACTTTATTTTCATACTAGCTCCTCAATTAGCCAAAGCAGAAACTTATTATTTTCCCAAGTACATTGTGTTGTGGTTGTTCATCTAATAGAAAAAGTCATTCCGATTTCAGTGAGGAGGGAGTTTCTATCTCCTCCTTTGTCAGTCCCAAGGCAAGATGGAAGTACTTCACTAGAGACTGAGTCATCCACTTCTGAGAGTCACTGAGCCTCCAGGTCAGTACAAAACCAAGACAGTTCCCTGAGCACAACTCAATGGAGGGGGTAGCAGCAAAGACCCTGAGAGTTCATGCATGTCATGCATGGATCCGGGCAGAAATGAATCAGATCAAATGACAAATAAAACTTTTAAAGCACAAAGACAATTTTTATGCAATTACAAAACTGTGGCTAGAGTTACAGTTCGAGACAGGGCCATGTGGAATACGGGTGGTGCAGTGAGTAGGTCACTGGGCATGGAGTTAAAAAGACTCCTCTTCATGAGTTCCAATCCAGCCTCAGATAATTACTAGCTATGTGACCCTGGGCAAGTCACTTAACCCCATTTGCCTCAGTTTCCTCATCTGTCAAATGAGCTAGAGAAGGAAATGGCAAATCACTCCAGGATCTTTGCCAAGAAAACCCCAGATGAGGTCACAAAGAATTGGATATGACTGAAAAACAACTAAACGAAAGTGGAATAAAGCTATATATCATGTTAGACCAAAACAAAAGGCATAGAATCATACTCAGTGGGCTGGGAATCTCCCAGTAGAAATAGCCTCTACAAGTGCACATTACCATCTGTCTATGTCTGAATCTATAGCTAATAGGGAGACTCATGAGGCACCCAGAAATTAAGGAACTTGCTAAGGGTCACACAGCTAGTTAGAGCTAACACAATTTGAACCCAGGTCTTCCTGCCTCAGCCCACCATTAATAACAACCATCACCACCCCTTATACCAGTCTGCCACTTCATGGACTATTTTAAGATCGAGTTTTTCTAAATCAAATGTCATTTTCTACTCACATGTATTATAATTTCAGAGACGGTTAATCTTCATTTCTAAATTGCACTTCGATTTGTTCCCATATCTCAGAAGTTAGATTTCAGTTTTTCTGTTTCCCTACTTAGTGATGTGTACTCAAATAAAAATAACCCACATTTCTTTTTTTTTAAACCCTTTTCTTCCTTCTTAGAATCAATACTAAGTATTGGTTCCAAGGCGGAAGAGTGGTAAGAGCTAGGCATGGGAGTTAAGTGACTTGCTCAGGACCACACAGCTAAGAAGTGTCTGAGGTCAGATTTGAACCTAGGACCTCCCATCTCTTGGCCTGGCTCTCAATCAGCTGCCCCCCCAAAACCTCCATTTCTGTGGTGCTTTAAGATTTTAAAAGAATTTCCTCCCAATAACCTTATAAATTTCAAATACTATAACCTTCTTGGATACCTTGTAAGGTCAGAGGGACGGATCCTTCCACCAGTGATGCAGATTGAAGTCCTCTCCCTCTGAAGCATTCTGGTCCCTGTTCTCCAGGGTGCAGGTTTTCCCTTAGAGTATCTGGATTGGGTCTTGGCATCAGGTAGACACTAATGGAGATGTTCCCACATGACCAGCCCATTTTCTTTCCTAGGTGGGCGTCTCTCTGGTGACTTCTCTCATTTGCTTCTTGGATGGAAATGTGCGACAGCCTACTCACACCCACCATGCTTCTCTGCTGCTCTTTGGAGAATTTGCCATTTTAATTCTTTAGTGACATGAAGGTGACAAAGACCGTTAGCTAGCATATGCCTTTCTGTCTTATACCCCACCTGGCATTCATCATCAGAGGGCTACTGAACCAAATTAGCCCTCTTGTTGCTCAGAACAAGGAATCCTGCAATGATTTTGATCTATGCATGGGAAACACTCTGTTGGAGGAGAGAGAGCTGTAAGATGCTACTTCACTTCACCCTATCAAGGACCCCAACCAGAGTCCACAACCATCAAGAACACTGGACAGTTATGTGTCTATAAAGACAAGATGAGCAGTAGAGTTCTATTTGCAAAGGTCTGCCTTAAGTCTTTATCCAGTATACCCTCAGGGAAGGTATAAATTCTTCTCATAAAAATTTAGTGCCTTTTGGGGGGGTGGAAAATAATATAAGGAAAAGACTTTTTATCTAAGAGTTTTGAAGTCCTACCCTTGTTTGGATACCTTAAGGCTGTGTTGGTGAACCTATGGCATGCATGCCGGAGTGTTCCAGAGGAGGCTGCTTCCTTTCCCCTCTCTACATACACTTGAGGACCTTTATCACATCACCCATCCCTCTGCCCAGCAGTCCAATGGGAGCACTTCCTCCTCCCCGTCTAGATTAAGGTGGGGGGCTCACATGGGGCATGAGGGTTACAGTTTGGGCACTCAGTCTCTAAAAGGTACACCATTACTGCTAAAGAATACAAAAATAAAAGATCATCCTTACCCCCAAGTTGCTTATATTCTACCAGAGAAAAGGGAAAATGCAAGAGGTAAAGCTGATTAAGGAAACTTGAGATCATTTGAAAAGGAAGAACAGCCAGAGGGATTCAGGAAAGGTTTCCCAGAAGAGATGGCTCATGAGTTGAATCTTGAAGAGTTGAATCCAAGGATTCTGGGAAGTGGAGGCAAGGTGGGCATCCATTTGGGTGTATAAAATGGCTTGTGCCAAGACCAGGAGGCAGGAGATCAAATTCTATGTAAGGGGGCCAGCAAGGAAGCCAGGTTAGTAGAACGGAGGGTGCATGAAGGGGTGCCATGTAAAGTAAATCTGGGAAGGACTTTTGATGCCACCTTAAACTGTGTACTTTATTCTAGAAGCCATGGGAAGCCAATTTGCATACAAACCAAATGGCAAGTTATTTAAACTAATTCACTTTAGTAATGTGAATAACTGCCCTTTTTTTCTTCTTCTTGGATTAAACCCAAGAGTTCATTGGTACAGGGAACTCCTGGTAAGAAAACTCCCTCTACCAAAGCAGGCAAATCAGGTCAACAAGCATTTCTTTTTTTTTTTTAACATTTATTAATATTCATTTTTAACCTGTTTACATACTTTATGCCCCTACTTTCCCCTTCACCCCCCGCTCTTCCCCCACCCATGGCCAATGCACATTTCCACTGGTTGTAACATGTGTCCTTGTTCAGGGTCTATTTCCATATTGTTATTAGTTGCCTTGGTGTGGTCGTTTCGAGTCTACATCCCCAATCATGTCCACCCCAACCCATGTGTTCAAGCAATTGTTTATCTTCTATATTTCCTCTCCTGCAGTTCTTCCTCTGAATGTGGGTAGCGTCTTTTCCATAAATCCCTCAGAGCTGTCTTGTGTCATTGCATTGTTGCTGGTACAGAAGTCCATTACATTCTATTTTACCACAGTATATCAGTCTCTGTGTACAATGTTCTTCTGGCTCTGCTCCTCTTACTCTGCATCAGTTCCTGGAGATCTTTCCAGTTCACCTGGAACTCCTCCAGTTTATTATTCCTTTGAGCACAATAGTATTCCATCACCAGCATATACCACAGTTTGTTCAGCCATTCCCCAATTGAAGGACATACCCTCCCTTTCCAGTTCCTTGCCACTACAAAAAAACCCGGCTATAAATATTTTCGTATAAGTCTGTTTATCTATGATCTCTTTGGGGTACAAACCCAACAATGGTATGGCTGGATCAAAGGTCAGGCATTTTTTTTATAGCCCTTTGAGCATAGTTCCAAATTGCCAGCCAGAATGCTTGGATCAGTTCACAGCTCCACCAGCAATGCATTAATGTCCCAATTTTGCCACATCCCCTCCAGCATTCATTACTCTCCCCTTCTTTCATTTTAGCCAATCTGCTAGGTGTGAGGTGGTACCTCAGAGTTGTTTTGATTTGCATTTCTCTAATTATTAGAGATTTGGAACACTTTCTCATGTGCTTATTGATAGTTTTGATTTCTTTACCTGAGAATTGCCTATTCATGTCTCTTGCCCATTTATCAATTGGGGAATGGCTTGATTTTTTTATACAATTGATTTAACTCCTTGTATATTTGAGTAATTAGACCCTTGTCAGAGTTTTTTGTTATAAAGATTTTTTCCCAATTTGTTGTTTCTCAACAAGCATTTCTTAACCACTCACCATGGGCCAGGCTCTGAGCTAATCTTTGAGGTTACAAAGAAAGACAAAAGACGGTCAGTCCCTTCTCTCGAGGAGCCCAAGGTCAAAGGTAGGAGGCAATGCACCCATGGTTATGTTCAAACAAGTTATAGATAGTATAAACTAGACAAATCCACAAAAGAAAGGTGGCAGCATTAAGAAGCACTAAAGAGAGCTTCCTCTAGAAGGTGGAATGAGCTTGAAGAAACCCAGGCAGTGGAGATGAGGACAGAGAGCATTCCAGCATGGGGGGCAACAGCCAGAGAAAATGCCCTAAGTCAGGAAATGTCTTATTCTAGGAACAGCTAGGAGACCAGTGTCACTAGATGGAATAGGGCAGCGACTAAGTTTAAGAAGACTGGAAAGAGAGGGGGTAGACAGATTACAAAGTGCTTTGAATGTCAGAGGATTTTATATTTGATCCCAGAGATGGAAGGGATACACTGGGGTTTCTTGAATGGGAGAGGGCTGGGGTGACGATACAATCAGACCTATGCTTTAAAATTAATTTGACAGGAGGCAGCTAGATGGCTCAGTGAGTTGAAAACCAGGCCTAGAGATGGGAGACCCTGGGTTCCAATCTGGCCTCAGACACTTCCTAGCTGTGTGACCCTGGGCAAGTCACTTAACCCCCATTGCCCAGCCCTTCCTGCTCTTCTGCCTAGGAACCAATACATAATATTGATTCTAAGACAGAAGGTAGGGGATTAAAAAAAAAAAAAAGATTAGTTTGACAATAGAGTGGAGGAGAAACTTGAGGTAAAGAGAGCTACCAGCAAACTATTGCAATAATCCAGGAGTGAGATGATAATAAGAGCTTGCACTCAGGTATTTTCAGTGTCAGAGGAGAGAAGGGGGAGTATATTAGAGAAGTTATGGAGGTAAAATCAAGAGGACTTGGAAACAGATTGGATAAGGTAGGTGAGTGTGTCTAACTGTGTGTGAGAGAGGGAGAGAGAAGAGATAGAGAAAGACAGAGACACAGAGAGAGACAGAAGGAGAGAGAGGGGAGAGAGAGAGAGAGAGAGAGAGAGAGAGAGAGAGAGAGAGAGAGAGAGAGAGAGAGAGAGATACAGAGAGAGATACAGAGAGAGGGAGAGAGAGAGAATTGAGAATGACATCTAGGTTTTGAGTGAGGGAGACTGGGAGAATGGTTAGTGCCTTGGACAGTAATGGGGAAGTGTGGAAGAGGGGAGAGTTTGAAGGAGAACATGGTTGAGTTCCATTATGGAT
Organism: Gracilinanus agilis; assembly: GCF_016433145.1. NCBI lineage: Eukaryota > Metazoa > Chordata > Mammalia > Didelphimorphia > Didelphidae > Gracilinanus > Gracilinanus agilis. The sequence continues at coordinate 270,910,304 of NC_058135.1, forward strand.
GTGTTGACTTCGTTGGGAGGAAAACTCTTTGTAAACCTTAAAGCACTTAGATATCGTCACCATCTTGGTAACATTTATTATCTCATTCTATTCACCAAGTTGCAAAGTGTGTCTTTTAACCTCAAATCAACCAGAAGGGAATGAAGATTCTTAAACAAATGGCTATGCTCTATCCAACCAGCCTCCATGGCCTAGGTGTAAGCTCCTGCAGTCCAAACCACTTTCCTGATGGCTCCAGCTTCTCACCTGCAGTCTTGCCCTGCCCTGGGGATGTCCTCCATCCCCTCTTTTCCATCTCCCCTTTGTTTTCCTCCCCCTTTAGAATGTAAGTTTCCTGAGGGTGGGCACTACCAGTTTGCTGGAATTTGTATCTCTAGGGCTTGGCACGACACCTGGCACATAGTTCCCAATAAAAGAAATATTACCTTCCTACCTACCCATTCTAGCTAGCTAGCTTGCTCTCTTTATGGCGCTCAGACAGAAATGGTCCAAGGACAATTCTCTATCTCGTTATTATTCCTTTATATTTACTGTTTGTGGACTGCTGCCCAGAGAGATAATACGTCTGCCTTCTGTCCTTGGAATGAGAGCACTGGGATACAAGCACATCTTCCACAGACTCACTGAGAGTATCTTTGGGCCAATTATAGGAGCAGACGGGACAGCAGGGATAATAGACACCTCATCCCATTCCCATGTTCAATTCTCTCTCTCCTCTCTCTCTCTCTCTCTCTCTCTCTCTCTCTCTCTCTCTCTCTCTCTCTCTCTTCCTCTCTCTCTCTCTCTCTCTNTGGGCACTACCAGTTTGCTGGAATTTGTATCTCTAGGGCTTGGCACGACACCTGGCACATAGTTCCCAATAAAAGAAATATTACCTTCCTACCTACCCATTCTAGCTAGCTAGCTTGCTCTCTTTATGGCGCTCAGACAGAAATGGTCCAAGGACAATTCTCTATCTCGTTATTATTCCTTTATATTTACTGTTTGTGGACTGCTGCCCAGAGAGATAATACGTCTGCCTTCTGTCCTTGGAATGAGAGCACTGGGATACAAGCACATCTTCCACAGACTCACTGAGAGTATCTTTGGGCCAATTATAGGAGCAGACGGGACAGCAGGGATAATAGACACCTCATCCCATTCCCATGTTCAATTCTCTCTCTCTCTCTCTCTCTCTCTCTCTCTCTCTCTCTCTCTCTCTCTCTCTCTCTCTCTCTCTCTCTCTCTCTCTCCTCGATAGGTCTCTAATTCCGAAACTCTCCATTCTGTGGCATTTGGCATGACAACCTCTATTCAACATGTGGTTCTTCCAATTTTTATGGGTCAAAGCCATGTCCAGGTGGTTGTGGGCATCAGTTCTATTGGTAATGATGCTCTCATTCCAGTGCAGTTTGTTTACTGAATTCTGGAGCATCTTTAGGGGTTTGTGTTTGTAGTGCAGGGGATTTCTCATCTGTTAGTTTACAAAGGATAACGAGCTTTTGGTGAATCATTCTAGCCACCTGATCACGCCTCCTAGGGATCTGATAGAGACTCGATTATAACTTCCTTTGATATCCTGCCCAACTCTCGCCGCTTTGTACAAAAAAATATTACAAATAATCTGCATTGATTCCTAAATCCGGGCTCCTTAGGGAAAGTCTTTCTATCATTTCTGGTGACAGAGACCTGAACCCAGATCACTCTCAGTAGCCCCTCAGTTCTTATAAGGAGCTCTCTATGGCTCTGCCACGTTTTCAGTGCTTCTTTGTCATTGGGTGGGATCCCTTTTGGATGGCCCCATTCGATTTCAGCCACTCTACAGTCACTGTCCAGAGATAAGCCATGTTCCATTACACTTGGCAAATCCTGTGGTGCAAGCTTGTTTGTAAAGGAAGGTCTGTTTCCTCCAAAAGTATCTCTGAACATTTTGAACTTGCTGATTGTGTGCTCAGGGCTCTCACTCCTTTCTCACAGGGAAGTGTTCTTCTTCTTTTTTGTTTGTTTGTTTGTTTTAAACCCTTAACTTCTGTGTATTGGCTCCTTGGTGGAAGAGTGGTAAGGGTGGGCAATGGGAGTCAAGTGACTTGCCCAGGGTCACACGGCTGGGAAGTGTCTGAGGCCATATTTGAACCTAGGACCTCCTATCTCTAGGCCTGACTCTCAATCCACTGAGCTACCCAGCTACCCCTGACTAAGTGTTCTTCTTTCTAAAGAGCACTGATAATGATGTGCTTTCCAGTCTGTCTCTAATTTTCTCCCAGTCACAGGTTTCCATTTCTTCATCATCCCTAGCAATGCACTGCTGCCTTCCTAGGTCAGGAAACACGGGTGTGATTCAAAGAGCTGGGAACTTAGAGTCAGCCAACCTGAGTCTGGGATTACACCTCTGCACCATCCTACCTAGGTGACCTGGGGGAAGTGGCTTAACTTCTCTGGGCCTCAGTTTCCTCCTTTATAAAATGAGAGTTGGGACTAGATGACCTTAGTCCTTGCCACCTATGGATCCCAAGGGACACAAAGGTCCCTAGCTAGCTGTCACCGAATAAGGAACTATTTTCGATTTTTCATGAAGTCTTCTGATGGCTGATGTGGGCAAAAGAATTGATGGAGCAAAAAACTGAGAAGATGAGTCAGTGATCAGTGCCAGCTGCCAGCTGGGGTCCCTTCATCCTCCCCAAATCCCAGAGGTCCGTGGGGGAAGGAGAATGTGGCAGCAGCACCTTGCTTGGAGATCTACCAGCTAACACCGTAAGGTTAGCCTCTCCCCCATCACAGCTGTTTCCACTACACTCTCTTGTCTGGGCTATAGAGCCGGCAGAAATGTGACCGCTGTATGGTTCTACAGAGAAGCAACCTGAAATTAATAGATTGTGACTGACCTGTGGGGACGTCCCGATTCGTAGCTTGGACTCTCCAATGGAGAGGTGGGGATTACTAAAATTCACCGGCCTCTCCTGGGAATCGGAGCGCCTGTACTCCTTCGGTGAAAGGTATGATCTTTATGTCTTTTGAAATAACACCTGGTGGCCTCAAAAGAAAGAAAAGAAAAAAGAAAGGCTGTCAATTGCTTGGATCGGGTTCCTCTTCTCCAGTAATTATGGTGTGTTCGCTATTGGTCACACCCACAGAGCGCCACGTCTACCCTTGTACTGACCCTCCGTGCCTGAACTAAGGTCCCTGCCAGCCCCAGAGCTTAGATACCTGGGAATGCGAGTTGTTTCTAGCATTCATACAAGTACAAAGCTCAGCCCCCAGCTGGATGAGACCAACTCCACAAAGGAAGCCGAAGTAATTCCCACGATGCCAAGACAACAGATGGTCTCAAGGGGCTGGGGACCACCACCGATTCCTCCGTGGGACACTACACAGGTGACTCCCAGGACGGAATCCTAGACCATCGTCAAGAAGACAACCACAGGAGGGGAAAGAGAAGCCAACCTCCTGGGGCGAGGGCAGATAAGGCCGGTCCAGGGCCTGGAAACTGCAGAGTGAACCAGACCAAAGTCGGTGGGAGAGCTGGGGCTACTTAGCCTGCAGAAGAGAAGACTTGGGGGAGGCCCGATTGCTTTTGTCAGGTATTTAGAGAGCTGTCATACGAGAGAGAGGGATTAGGCTTGTTCGTTCTGTTTGACCCCGAAAAACAAAACAAGAACCAATGAGGTGGAAACTGCAGAAAGGCAAATTTGGGTGCAAATCCCCCCCTCCTAACCAATGGGAGCCATGAGAAAGTGGAATGGATTGACTTCGAAGGTGGTGGTCAGCCCCTCACTGGGGCACTGCCAGCAATCTATCCATCAATCAGCAACTATTCATAAAGCATCTAGTATACACTAAGGAGACAGCTATAAAGGAGGGGAAAATCCATAGAAACAAGAATCTGACCTTCTAATGAGGGAAACAAGCACATAGAAAAGTGGATACAGCATAAATATAAAGTGAAAAAATACAAATACAGGCATCAGAGTCAAATTCAAGGTAGTTGGGGGGGGAAGCGGGGGAAGGTACTCAGTTGAAGTCCAACAAAGGCTTCATGCTAAAGATGATTCTTGAGCTGTGCTATCTTCAAGGAAGAGAGGAACACTATGAGGTTGAGGGAAGAAGGAAGTGGCAACGTTTCTTAAGTATTAGTTCTTTTCTCTTCTGACGCTACTACCCTTCTAGTGTAGGTCCTCGTCCCCTCCAGCCTGGATTATTGCAATAGCTGCCGATGGGTCTGCCTGCCTCAGGTCTCTCTTCACTCCTCTCCGTCCTCCTTGGCTGTCAAAGTGATTTTCCTAAATTTCAGGTCTAATTATGTCACTCCCCTGTTCAGTAAACTTCAGTGGCTCCCTATTACCTCCTGAATGAAATATCAAATCCTCTGTTTGGCTTTTAAAATCCTCCCTAATGTGGCCTCTTCTCTTCTTAGCTTTCCAGTTTTTTTATACCTTAGACTCCATCATGTTTTGTAGCATCTAGTAACACTAGCCCTTTGCTATTCCTTTCATCCTATATCTATACTCTATACCTGAGATTCTATCTCTTCTTGCGTCTGCTTCTTGGCTCCCCTGGCCTTCAAGTCTCAGCTCAGGAAGATTTATCGGCTCTTCCTCCATCCTTGTCCCTCCCCTGAGATTAGCTTCAATTTACCTTCTATCTATCTATCTATCTATCTATCTATCTATCTATCTATCTATCTATCTATCTAATCTGTTCATCCATCCGTTCCTCTGTCCGTCTATCAATCTATGAATCTGTCCATCTATCTATCCATCTCTCTTTATCTATCTATCTATCTATCTATCTATCTATCTATCTATCTATCTAATCTATCTGTCTGTCTATATCTTTTTTTTTATGTTACCTTCTATCTTAGTATCAATTCAAGAACAGAAAAGTGGCAAAAGCTAGGCAATCAAGGTTAAGTGGCCTGCCCAGGGTCACCCAGTTAGGAAGGATCTGAGGCCAGACTTGAACCTGGGTCGCCCCAACTACAGGCCTGACACTCTATCCACTGAGCCACCTTGCTGCCCCTACCTTGTATATATGTTGAATGGACATAGTTGTTTACATGTTGTCTCCTCCATTAGACAGGACACAGATTGTTTTTGCCTCTCTTTGTACTCCCAGAAGCTAGCCCAGTGCCTGACTCATTGTGAGGACTTAATAAATGCTTGTGGCCTTGGTTTGATCTACATTATTTTTGAAGTCTTTTCCACCTCTGAGATGTCATGACAAGACTCTCTCCGGTCATGTCAAAAGTTCAATCTAATGCTTAGAGGATTTAAAGACAGAAGCCGAATAGATAGAGGACTGAAGTTTGGTAAGAAAACTTGGGGGGCAGCTAGGTAGCACAGTGGATAGAAAGCCAGGCCTGGAGTTGGAAGGACCTGGGTTCAAATGTGTCTTCAAACACTTCCTAGCTGTGTGACCCTGGGTGAGACCCAATTGCCTAGCCCTTACTGCTCTTCTATCTTAAAATTGATAGTAAGATGGAAAGTAAAGGTTTAAAAAAGAAAAAAGGAAACTTGGGTTTGTATCTCACCTCTCAAACTTACCAGTTACATCACCAGAACCAGCAATTTAAAATCTTTGAAGATCAATTTCCTCATCTGTTTAGCCACCAGGTGGCATTTGACATCCACTATTAATAATAATAATAATAATAATAATAATGTTGTTGTTTAGTCATTTGGGTTGTGTCCCACTTTTCATGACCTCATTTTTCCCAGCAAAGATACTGTAGTGGTTTGCCACTTCCTTCTCCAGCTCATTTGATAGATGAAGAAACTGAGGCAGGGTTAGGTAACTTGTCCAGGGTCACACAGCTAGGAAGTATCTGAAGACAGATTTGAACTCAGGAAGATGAGCCTTCCTGATTCCAAGTCCAATGCTTCATCCACTGTGCCACTTAGATGCTCCAATGATAATGATAGCTAGCATTTTTATATAATACTTTAAAGTTTATAAAGTGCCTTGCCAATATTATCTCAATGGATTCTCATAATAACCCTGGGAAGTAAATGTTATTATTATCACCATTTGGCAAATAAGGCAATTGAGGCAGACAGAGGTTAAGTAACTTGTCCTGGGTATATACGTATTTGAGATTGGATTTGAACTCAGGTCTTCCTGTCTCCAGGTTCAGTAATCTATCCACTATGCCTTCTAGCTGCTCTCTAAGAGGCAATTTCTCGTATACCCCAATAAGAGACAAGTACAAAGTAAGTGCTATGTTTCTGATGGTTTTTAGAGAGTCTTTGGCACTCTGTCCCTCAGCTCTACAACTTCCTTTGGGGCCCATTGCCAACTTATCGTTAAAGAGTGAGGGGATTTGTGTAGCCACCCAATTAGAACTTAGCTCTGAGCTCCCAACCACAAGTGAAATACAATCCCTATCTTTCTAGAACGTGCTATATTTTGGTGAGCACTAATCATATTACCTTGGCATTCTGGAGTTGATCTCTTGGGAAGCCAACATAAAGGAGAGGACCATAGAACAGTACGTAAGTACTACAGAAAAATGAGTAATAAAGAGACAATATCTGCCAGCTTAATACTACTCTCCCAATGCCTGGAGGTCCACCACACAGATGAGGGAACTAGACTCAGGAATTCTTTTTTATTTTTTAACTCTTACCTTCTGACTTAGAATTAATATTGTATATTGGTCCTAAGGCAGAAGAACAGTAAGGGCTTGGCAATGGGGGTTAAGTGACTTGCCCAGGGTCAAACAGCTAGGAGGCGAGAGATCCAGGAATTGATAAACTTGTTTAGTTCTCCACTGAGCTCCCTTTCAAGTAGACAAAGAACTATGTATCTACTGGTTGCTCATTGAACTCATGGAAGAAGCACCTGTGGAAGAGCTCTGGAGCTCAGACCTAGGGAAGATAAAGGTTAGAATCCAGGACAGACTGGACCTGGGGAAATGGGAGCGTTGGTGTTTCCCTTGTGCTTAACCATCCGGCTACTGTTGGGGACTTCAGATGGATCCTGGCCTCAGCTAGGCCACCGAAGAATGGATGGATGGGTGGGTGGGTAAGTGGGTGACTGGATGAGTAGACTGAGCATGGATGGATGGATAGATGAATGGGCCGTGGAGATACAAATTTAAAAAAAAAATGAGAATGCCTAACTTCGAGGAAGCCAGGGGAGCCAAGAGGCAGAGGAGAAAAGAGCTTATATTTATGGACTTGCTCAGATCTTCAAATAAGATAAGATATGCAGAGTGTTTTGCAAATCTTAACAACTATTGCTCTTTTTACAAATAATTGAGGGTCAGATAGGGGAAACCACCTGCCCAAAGTCACATAGTAAGGAACAGTCAGGATTTGAACCTAGAACTCTAAATCCAGTGCTTGTTGTACTGTGCCTGCCAGTTAGGCCAGCCCAATCAGCTTAGCCAATCAAAGCCAACCTTAAGGAGGAAAAGAATTAAACAGGGGATTGTCTTTTTATTTTCCTGTAGAAAGCACTTGCCCTTAGGTTATAAATGCGATTGCGTTTATGTAGTACTTGAGTGCCGCCCTCAGCCTTCCAGCATCACAGGAGTCCAGTTGCAGCACTTTTAAAACCCTTGATCAATAGCTTATTTCTATCGTCTTCTGGCCCCAGCTGCCAATCCCTTCCGTATAATGGAGGATGAAGCCTTTGCCTCACTCGAGCTGTACATGTTATGAATGCAAACGCTGCAGGTAACATATGTTTGGTGTGTGCAGAGGAGGGGGCTGGGACTTTGTGAATCAGCAGGCCCAGGAGTCTCCTCGGGCTGGGTGTGAGGGGCCCAGAAGTGGACACTCAAATGTTTCCTTCTCTAGAACCTCCTTTGATGAGGACATCTTATTGTCACCTACCCTGGGACACAGAGCACTGGGTATGGTAGTTTGGGGACTCACTTGGCTGCTTGCTGGCTGTGGGACCTCGAACAAAAAGCTCTTTCTGGCTCTCCGCCCAAGTTTCTCAATTTATAAAAAAGAAAAAAATGGCAAGAAGAGAGTCATTGAAGGTTATATCCTACTTTGAACTCTGGGCCTCTGTTTCCTCATCTGTAAAATAAGGAAGATTAACTATATTACCTCCAAAGACCCTTCCAACTCTGAGACACATCGTCTTGTCCTCAAATCTCTTGCACTGGCAGGGCCCCAGGTCTGCAGTCCCTTCCCTCTGCTACTCAGACTCATAATAACTCCTAATTCCAGCTTTTGTTGTCATTCGGTTGAGTCTGACTCTTCATGACCCCATTTGGGGTTTTCTCAGCAAAGATACTAGAGCGATTTGCCATTTCCTTTTCCGGATCATTTACAAATGAAGAAACTGAGGCAAACAGAGTTAAGTGACTAAGGTCACCCAGCTGGGAAGCATCTGAGGCCAGACTTGAACCTCAGGAAGAGAAGATGAGTCTCTTTTTAAAAAACCTTTACCTTCTGCCTTAGAATCGATACTACTTATTGGTTCCAATGCAGAAGAGTGGTAAGGGCTAGGCAATGGGGGTGAAGTGACTTGCCCAGGGTCACACAGCTAGGAAGTGCCTGAGGCCAGATTTTAACTTGGGACCTCCCATCTCTAGGCCTGGCTCTCAACCCACTGAGCTACCCAGCTGCCCCCAGGAAGATAAGGCTTCCTGAATCCAGGCCCAGTGCTCTGTGCACTATGGTACCACCTGGCTACCCAAACAGCTCAAACAAAGCCTTCTCTAAGCTCCCCAGCTAGGAATGCTCCTCTCCCTTTGGGGACATCTTTGTCTCCTTTTCTCTATACTTTGGAGCTGCTTATTTGTATGCATTGGATCCTCACTGTGGAAGGGAAGCCTGTGTGGCAGGGACCACCTATCTGGATCTTAGTATTCCTTCAGGCACCCAACATTCCAGCCACTGACCCTCCTATCCTTCCCTGGAGACAGGGTTGTTCTGCCTCCTATTTTGGAGCCTTTAATTAAGGATAGTCCTGGGTCCACAGCTCCCTCACCACCTCCTGGAGCCATTCAGGATGCCCCTGGGTTGTAAAGGCCTTGCCCCTTCCCCTGAAATCCCATGCTATCTGCTTTGTATTCCATTCCTCATGCCTCTGTTGTTTTCTGTCTATTGAATATAAGCTCCATGAGGACAGGGACCCTTTGCCTCTTGTCTTCTGCATTGCCTGCCCCAAGTGCATTCCTCAGGAGAAACCTAGTCTTGCTCCCCCCAACTTATCCTCTCACTCCCTGCTTAGGAATCAGTTCTTTTGGGGCTTTCTCTAATCACAGAAGGCGGTCACTCCACTCTCAAGGTGTCCTTTTAGGGAATTTGGCTTCATGGAAAAGTTCAGGTCGCTTCAGGTCTGCTGTGTCCTGGCCAAAGGGCACTAGGGAGACCTCGCACTCAATGCTGAGGTCAGATCATGGACTCTAGAGATGCACAAGAACTCCAGTCCTGGGATGTCTATAACCTTCCTGGCATCTCCCAGCCCAGAGATGACCCAGATCTGCTACAGGCTACAGGCAGCAAAGCCAGGCCTGCCATGCTCAGCAGTTCAGGGCTCAGAAGCTCTGAGACTGAGCCAAAATAAGCCAGTCTCTGGGAAGAGATTAGAAGGAGGTGTTCTGCCCGACAAACAGACTTTCTGTAAGCCATAATGCATTATGCTGTGTCGGAAAGAAGGCCAACCATGGCATCGGAGAGACCTGGGTTCACACTCACTGGCTGTGTGACCTTGGGGAAGTCCCTTTACCTCAGTGCCCCAGACACCTCCCAGAAGACACTATCAGTAAAGGGCATGCCTACTTAATCCCTTCTCTACTTTGCTGAAAGTACAGACCACCCCATACATACAGTTTCACTGGTATAGGACTGGCCACAGCTTAGAACCTTAGGATCCTAGGGATGTCAAAGGTATTTAGTCTAAATCCCTCCTCTCATTAAAAAAAAATCAATAAAATCAAACCGAGAGATCAAAGAATTTGTTCAAGATCACACAGGTGATAAAGAACTGAACTGGGATTTGAACCCAGGTCCTCTGACTAAATCCAGCTCTGTTCACTGCACCAGGATGCCATTCATCTATCACAGCCTCTAAAAATGTAGGGTCAACTTGATGCTGCAGTGAGGTATCGGAGGACATTTTTGGAGGGAGATAAAAGTTGTGATTTTAAGAACATGGGAATTAGATCTGGAAGGAACTTAAGAGATCATTTAATTTAACCTCATCAGTTGATCTCTCTCTCTCTCTCTCTCTCTCTCTCTCTCTCTCTCTCTCTCTCTCTCCATCCCTTCTTATCTCCCTCCCTCTCTCTTCCTTTCTCTCCCTCATTCCTTCTCTCTCTCTTCTCTCTCTCTCTCTTTTTCTCTCTTTCTCTCCATCCCTTCTTCTCTTCCTCTCTCTCTTTTCCTTTCTTTCCCTAATTCCTTCTCTCTCTCTCTCTCTCTCTCTCTCTCTCTCTCTCTCTCTCTCTCTCTCTCCCCTTCATTCATTCTTCCCACCACCCTCTCTCTCTCTTCATCCACCTATTTGAGGCCCAATATCAATATCATTGGTATAGCAAATTTAAGGGGAGTTAATTCCTAATAAACAAAATCAGCCTCTACTCCAAAATTTATAGCCTTGGGACACTGAATGCTCAAGTAAGTGATTTACCCAGTTCTCTCAGTAGGAACCAGACATTGGATCAGAACTCAAGACTCCCTTATTCCCAGGCTAGCTCTCAATTTCTTATGCCATGCTACCTCCTTTCTTATTTTACAGCTAAAAGAACTGCAATCCAGAGGGGAAATGACATACCCAGGTTCATCCAGGTAGCAAGTAGCAGAGCTAGAATTTGAGCCTAGACTCTCTGGCTCCAATCTTAGTGTTCTTCCTACCACTTCTTGGCTGCCTACAACAATGTCAACACCACCATAAATGAAATCTCTATAAAAATACATCTAAGTTGGTAAACTCAGGCCAGATGATGGCTACAGGCATGAAATTATTCTTATGATCTCCTGATGAAGTAAACAAATACTTAAGGCTCATGCTTCCCAGGGCAGTGAGATAACTCAGTAGATGGCGAGCCAGGCCTAGAGATGGGAAGTCCTGGGTTCAAATCTGATCTCAGACACTTCTAATCTGTATGATCCTGGGCAAGTCACTTAGCCCACATTGCCTAGCTCTTGCCACTCTTCTGCCTTGGAACCAGTACACAGTATTGATTCTAAGACAGAAGGCAAGGGTTGAAAAAAAAAGCTGATACTTCCAATGAATGAGCTATAGCTGCCGTGGTAGAGAGAGTGTCATCCTTGGGTGCCAAAGAAAGGGCAGAGCTAAGAGGGCTGCATGGCCTGTGTTTGATTTTCCCAAACCAGTTCACATCCGATCAGCGTCAACGAAGCCCCAGTTAGTGGCTATGTGCCAGGCACTGCTTTAGGTGGTGGACACCTCCAAATAACAAGATCAGCTCAGCCCTCAAGGAGCTTCCCAGCAGCCCATCAGTCCTGTGAGCTGTTTTGTTCTAACTATGATTCTAGGTCTCATCCCTGCTACCTCATGGCTGTCCCGAAGGACACCTTTTCTGTTTGGGATGTTGAGCAGGGTCCAGCCTGGCCCTTGATCTCTGGGTCAGTCAATTTCCAGGTCCATTTCAGTCAACTCAGGAAATGCTGTAAGCCCCTACTGTGTGCCGAGTATTGCATTGTCTCTGAGAAAGACACACTTTTAGCCAATGCAAAGCTCCTGCCCTGCTGGTGCTCAGAATCTAGAAAGAAGGTAAGATACGACATGTGTTATTCAGTCATTTTCGGTTGTGTCTGACTCTTTGTGACCCCATTTGGGGATTTTCTTGGCTGTTTGTCATTTCCTTCCCCAGCTCATTTTATAGACAAGGAAACTGAGGCAAACAGGGTTAAGTGACTTGGTCAGGGTCATACAGCTGGTCTGAGGCCAGATTTGAACTCTGGAAGAGGATCTTTCTGACTGTGCATTATGGTGCCAACTATCTGCCTCCGACACACAGGTAACAATAAATGGACAAAGACCTATAAAGCATGAAGTCCAAAGGGCAAAAGGTCTTTGCTAACCAGAGACATTGGATTGTGAAGCAAAGCTTCATGGGAAGTGGTGGCTTGTGTGCCCTCTCTCCTTATATCACCTCACCTGACATCCAACATCTAAACGTTGCCATTTAAGTCATTCAGGTACTTACTATTCAGCTCTTAGGGAGAGGAGCGCTGTGGGAGACAGCACCACCTCTGGAGTCAGAGGGCCCGAGTTCAGATCTCAGGGCTATTACTTGCTCCCTGTGTGAGCTCAGGTAAGCACAGAACCTTTCTGAGCCTCTCTAAAACAAAGGGCCATCCCCAAGGTCCCTTCCAGGTCTGCATCCTATGAAGTGCATGGCCAGCAGCCCACCTTTTGTTCCCCAAACCCTACTGAGTGGCTATAATTGGTGGCATGAGTAGAGGAAAATGGCTAGAGAACAGTGTGGCATATGGTGGTATGAGCACCGGACCAACCCCAGGCAGGAGAAACTTGGGTTCAAATAATTCTGGCTCTGGGATTTCAGAAAGAGCTGGAAAGAGCTCCACGAACTGATGCAAAGTGAAATGAGCAGAACCTGGAAAACACTGTACACAAGAACAGCAGTATTGTAGGGTGATCAACTTTGATAGACTTAGCGATTATTAGAAATACAACGATCCAGAACAATTCTGACAAAGAATGCCATCCACCTCCAGAGAAAGAACTGTTGGAGTCAGAACTCAGAAGAAAGCATATGATTTTTTCTATTGTTTATATGGATTTATATTTGGAGGGTTTGGTTTTATAAGATTGCTCACTTACAAAAATGAACACTATGGAAATAGATTTTGTATGATAATAAATCTATGATCCAGATCGAATCTCCTGCAAGCACCGGGTGCGGGAAGAGAAGGGAGGGAGATAAGTTAGAATTTTATCACTTAGGAAAACTTGTGTGGGAATTTATTACATGTAATTGGCAATAAAGTTAAGGGGGAAAAAATCTTTCGTCACCTCCCCACAACTCTTCTCCAAAAGAGACTCTAATTCCTACCAGAAGTTTGGCCACTCTGCTCTTCTCAGAAAGAGAAAGTCCCAGGCTAGAATGATCTCTATCTACACCATTAAATATTATTCTAGTGCATATCATTTTCAGTTTGGAGCCAACTTCTGACTGCTTTTTTCATTCATTGGGGAATGAAACTTCATATTCAGGGCTCGACTCCCCACAATGAACACATGTAGCAGGTAGCAAGGAAACTATTTATTGAAATCACAGCAACAAAGAAGTCGGAGAAAGTATACAGAGAACTAGACATGATAGAGAAGGAGGTCTCCCATTAGGAGTGAGATAACTCAGAGGAGAGAGAAAGGGAGAAGGAGAGGGAGACAGACCTAGGTTTCATCCAAGGGGAATTCCCCAACATCTCTGTTGTAGCAAGTAGGGCATGGGGGCCTCATGGGGACTGCCAGCTCCTTTTGTGTCCGCTTTATCCCAAAGTCTTTTCCTTCAACAACTTGAAATGAAGTTAGCAACATCCATCTTCTCTCTTGAAAGCCAGGAGCACCGAAGCAACTGTTGAACCCAAAGCAAGACCTGAAGAGGTTAGAGAGGATCTGATTACTCAAAGGAGTGGGGCTCTCTTCTCTAACCTACTCTGCCTGCCCCTCAGGTAGCTGCCGGACAGTGTTCTCTACCATACAGGAGAAAGTCTCCTACTGACAGCTTTTAGGACTTGGGTTACATATTCAAGAAAACTTTGTAGTGCTGAAATGTTTCAAGTGTCAGGGTGTTACTGTTATCACGTGTCGTATTTGTAGCAAGCCTTGTCTAAACTCATTTATTTTGCTGACCTATAAACTGGGAAGGAACCTGGATAGGAACCTGGATCATAATTCCCCTCCCTTCTCCTCCTCCTCCTCATTTTCATCATATCTCATCTGAGTCTCACAATAGCCTGAAAGTATCATTATCCCCATTTTACAGATGTAGAAACTGAGGTGAAGAAACTTGCCAAAGTCACAATGCTAGTGGGGTGTCTGAGGTGGGATTTGAACTTCTAGTCTTCCTAACTAAGCTTTCAAGTCTTCTTTATTTTTTTATATCTTCTTTATATTGAAGCTGCATTGAAATGACTATCCCAGTGTTGTCCACCTACAGCCAAGAGCTGTCATGAACAAGGTCATCAAAATGCCAGTTTGTCTTTAATCCTCGTCTCCCAAGATTTTGTCCCCCTGCTTCCCCTTTTCTTCACTCCCAGACTATCTCAAGACCAGAATGTTGTTGGCTAATCCCTCCTGAGGTCCAAAGGAAAGACTAAGTATTGACTTTGGAGCCTGGACATCAGAGGTCAAGTCAGCCTCTGTCACTGATCTGTTTACATCCTTGAACCAGCTATTCCCCTCCTCTGTGCCTCAGTTTCCTTGAGTATAAAATAAGGGGATGTGATTTGCATGTCTGCACATGTATGACCTTTATCAAATTACTTACCTTCTCAATGAGGGAGAAGACAATGAGTAAGGAAGATGGGAGAGAATTTGGAACTTGAAATGGTAAAAAACAAAGGTTAAAAATTGTTTTTATATGTAATTGGAAAAATAAAATATTAAAAGTTTTTAGGAAAAGAAACACTTGAGAACTTTGATCAATGCAATGCAATAGACTTGTGCTGTAAAAAATGGCAAGGGGACAGTTTCAGAGAAACCTGGAAAGACTGTTAAAACTGATGCAGAAGACAGAACGCAGTAAGCAGAGCCAGGAGAACAATTTATTCTGTAACAGCAGTATAAATTGTAAAAACAAAAAACTTTTTTTTCCTTTCTGGATCACATGAAAAACAAGATGGAAGATTAATCATTTCCTTTGATTCCCTTCACTTTTTTTAAAACCCTTACTTTCCATCTTAGAATCGATTCTGTGTATTGGTTCCAAGGCAGAAGAGTGGTAAGGGTAGGCAATGGGGGTCAAGTGACTTGCCCAGGGTCACTTAACTAGGAAGTGTCTCAGAGCAGATTTGAACCCAAGACCTCCCATCATCAATCCACTGAGCTACCCAGCTGCCCCCTTCCCTTCCCAAACCTCTTCCAAACCAAAACAATACACAAAAGATAAAGAAACTTTAGAAGCTCCATAATTTAGGACACCCAGACTCTAATAAAAAGGTTAAAAACAAAACAAAACCATGAACGAATGTCTTTAATGAGCTCACTCAGCACCCATTTTCCACATCCCAGGCTGGTGGCAATGAAGCTGTACTATTGGACCCATAGGGTCTTGCCATAAAACTCAAATTCAAATTACCTCTCCCCTCTTTCCAGTGCCCTGAAGATATTGGCTCTAGACTATGAAAGCACTCTAGGGCCACAGATTGCATGCTGGTAGCTTTCTCTGCTGCAGGGGATCTCTCCAGGAGAGCCAGGAACAGAGGGAAAGGGACAAGCACACATTTCCAGGCTTGAAATAGAGCCCACTACTGTATCACACACTCACACACACACCCTAGATCCCGAGACACCCACATTACAAAAACGAACTCCATAATGTCAGTTCCTCACTTGCAGGTGCTGGGCCAGAGAACTGAAGAACAGAGGGAGAACAGGTTGCCAGAACAAGGACGCTCAACACCTAGAGGTGGTACAGGTTTTCATTAATCCTGAGGAAAAGTACTCAGCATCCAGGCAGGGCCAGTTCTGTCCACCTGAAAGTCACTAGACTTAGAGACTTTGGTGGGTGTATGGTGAATTGAGCAGAGTGGGAAGAAGTGGAGATACTTTGAAATTCAATTCTCAAAGAAACCATCAGCAGAGAGGAGATAGTCCTAGACAAAGAAAATGAGCAAGAGAAGAAAAAAGGGAGAAAAAGACTGAAATTACTAAATATCTAAGAAAAAGAAAATTCAAAGACCTTAAACATAAGCAGATAAATCAACAGAGAAAGCATTAATAGGAGAAAGAAATATGGCTTACAAATCTAGCAAATGAGTTTAGATATCTATGAATAAATCTTACAAAACTAATGAATAGGTCTAGTGGAAGAGGAAGAGAGAAAAACAGAGTCTACTTGCCTGGATGAAAAAAGAGAGAAAGGAAGAATGAATTGATCAGATAATAATAGGAAAGAAAAAGAAACTAATAAGAAAATCCCAAAGGGAAAATGGTAATTAATGAGAGGAAGAAAGTCACTAGCAGGAGAGGGAAAAATCGTAACTTGGAAGAAAAAAAAACAAAAAAACCTAACTCTCAATTTTAAATGTGAATGGATTAAACAATCCAATAAAACAAAAAAGAGTGATATTTTGGATTAAAAAAAAAACACCCTCCAATCTGTTGCTAAGAAACAGTTAAAAAACAAATATATGTGAAATAAAATATTAGCAAGGGTATTACAGCAACATATCATGAAAATCATTCATTATGATCAGGTAGGATTTATACCAGGAATGACAAAGCTGGTTTAGTATTAGGAAAACTATCAGCATGATTGACCATATCAATATCAAAAATAATAAAACTAATATGATCATCCCAATAGATACAGGAAAAGATTTTGATAAAATACACATTCATTCTTATTAAAAACTTTAGAAACCATAGAAATAAATGGAGGTTTTCTTAAAATAATAATATCTATTTAAAACCATCAGCAAGGATTATCTATAATGAGAATAAGCTAGAAGCCTTCCCAATAAGATCAGGGGTGAAGTATGACATCCATTATCACCGCTATTATTCAATATTGTACAATAAATGCCAGCTAGAGCAATAAGAGAAGAAAAAAACTGAAGGTATTAGAGTAGGCAATGAGGAAACAAAATTATCACTCTTTGTAGATAGTATGATAGTATACTTAGAGAAGCACCTAAAAAACTAGTTGAAATAATTAAGAACTTTAACAAAGTTGCAGGATATAAAATATATTCACGTAAATTATCAGCATTTCTATATATTAGTAACAAAACTCAACAAGAAGAGTTAGAAACTCCATTAAAAAAAACTTCAGACAATATAACAAAACAGACCAAAAAAAAAAATACTTGGGAGTTTACCGACCAAGAAAAAACCCAGGGTTTATATATATATATAAAAAGACACAAACATTTTTTTTTTCACAAATAAACTCAGATCTAAAAGATTGGCGAAATATTAATCACTCATAGGAGCCAAGCCAACATAATAAAAATTATAATTCCACCTAAATTAATTTAATTATTCAGTGCCATTCCAAATTATAAAAAATTATTTTGTAGATCTAGAAAAAAATAATAAAATTCATCTGAAGAAATAAAGATGAAGAATATCAAGGAAATCAATGTAGGGGCAGGGGGCAGGGGGAAGGATGGTAGTCTAGCAGTATTGAATCTCAAACCATACTGCTAAGTGGTAATCATCAAAACAATCTGGCACTGACTAGGAAATAGAGTGGTGAACCAGTGGAATAAATTAGGTTCAAAATACATAGCAGTAAATGACCATAGTAATCTAGTGTTTGATAAACACGAAGATCCAAGTTTTGAGAGAAAGAATTCACTATCTGACAAAAATTGCTGGGGAAAATGGAAAGCAGTTGGATAGAAACTAGGTATAGATCAACATCTCACACCATATACCAAGATAAGCTCAAACTGGATACATGATTTAGTAATAAAGGGTGATATAAACAAATTAGGGGAGCATGGAATATTTTACCTGTCAGATCCATGAATAAGTAAAGAATTTATGATCAAAAAAGAGATGGAGAGCATTGCAGGACATAAAACATAATTTTGATTATATTAAATTGAAAAGGATTTGCATGAACAAAACCAATATAGCCAAGATTTGAAGGAAAGCATGAATTTGGGGGGGAAATTTTAAAGCAAGTTTCTTTGGTAAATGCCCCATTTCTCAAATATATAGAGAAACGAGTCAAATCTATTTATTTATTTATCTATTTGCTTGTTCATTCATTCATTCATTTATTTATTTGTTTTTTGTTGTTGTTGTTGTTTTGATTTTTACTTTTACTTTTTATTTTTAAAATTTTTATTTTGAATATTTTCCCATAGTTACATATTTCATGTTCTTTCCCTCTCCCCCAATCCCCACTAACCCCCCTTAGCTGATACACAGTTCCACTGGGTTTTACATGTATCAGTGATCAAGACCTAATTCCATATTATTGATAGTTGGACTAGAGTTATCGTTTAGTGTCTTCATCCCCAATAATATCCCCATCAGCCCATGTGTTCAAGCAGTTGTTTTTCTTCTGTGTTTCTCCTCCCACAGTTCTTCCTCTGAATGTGGCTAGTTTTCTTTCTCATAAGTCCTGACTCAGCCTTGCTCTGGATCCTTGCATTGCTGCTAGTAAAGAAGTCCATTATGTTCGATTGTACCACAGTGTATCAGTCTTTGTGTACAATGTTCTCCTGGTTCTGCTCCTTTCACTCTGCACCAGTTCCTGGAGGTCATTCCAGTTCACATGGAATTCCTCCAGATCTTTATTCCTTTGAGCACAATGGTATTCCATCCCCAGCATATACCACATTTTATTCAGCCATTCCCCAATCAAAGGACATTCTCTCATTTTCCAGTTTTTTGCCACCACAAAGAGCATGGCTATATATATTTTTATACAAGTCTTTTTCCATATTATCTCTTTGGGGTATAAACCAAGCAGTGCTATGGATGGGTCAAAAGGCAGATAGTCTTTTAAAGCTCTTTGGGCATAGTTCCAAATTGCCATCCAGAATGGTTGGATCAATTCACAACTCCACCAGCAATGCATTAATGTCCCAACTTCACCACATCCCCTCCGACATTCACCACTTTCCTTTGCTGTCATTTTAGCCAATCTGCTAGGTGTGAGGTGATACCTCAGAGTTGTTTTGATTTGCATTTCTCTAATTATTAGAGATTTAGAACACTTTCTCATGTGCTTATTGATAGTTTTGATTTTTTTATCTGAAAATTGCCTATTCATGTCCCTTGCCCATTTATTGATTGGGGGATGGCTTGATTTTTTGTACAATTGATTTAGCTCCTTGTATATTTGAGTAATTTGATCTTTGTCTGAGTTTTTTGTTGTAAATATTTTTTCCCAATTTGTTGCTTCCCTTCTGATTTTGGTAGCACTGGTTTTCTCTGTACAAAACTTTTTAGTTTAATGTAGTCAAAATTATTTATTTTACATTTTGTAATTTTTTCTAACTCTTGCTTGGTTTTAAAATCTTTCCTTTCCTAGAGATCTGACAGGTATACTATTCTGTGCTCACCTAATTTACTTATAGTTTCCTTCTTCATATTCAAGTCATTCACCCATTCTGAATTTATCTTGGTATAGGGTGGGAGATGTTGATCTAGGTCCAATCTCTCCCATATTGTTTTTTAATTTTCCCAGCAGTTTTTGTCAAATAGTAGGTTGTCCCAAAAGCTGGGTTCTTTCGGTCTATCACAGACTGTCTTTTTTTTCAGATTCAAATATTTTATTTTTTTAGAAAAATTTTCCATGTTTACATGATTCCTGTTTTTACTTTCCCTTTCGCCCCCCCTTTAGCCTCCCCCCCATATCCAATGCACATTTCCACTGGTTTTAACCTGTGTGATCAGTCAAGACTATTTACATATTATTGATAGTTGCATTGGTGTGGTCATTTAGTGTCTACATCCTCAACCATGTCCACATCAAGTTTCCACTCCTGCAGTTCTTCCTCTGAATGTGGGTAGCTTTCCTTTCCATAAATCCCTCGGAATTGTCTTGGGTCATTGCACTGCTGCCAGTTCAGAAGTCCATTACATTCAATTTTACCACAGTGTATAATGTTCTCTGTGTATAATGTTCTCCTGGTTCTGCTCCTTTCACTCTGCATCAATTCCTAGAGGTCTTTCCAGTTCACATGGAATTCCTCCAGTTTATTATTCCTTTGAGCACAATAGTATTCCATCACCAGCATATACCACAATTTGTTCAGCCATTCCCCAATTAAAGGGCATACCCTTGTTTTCCAGTTTTTTTGCCACCACAAAAAGCATGGCTATAAATATTTTTGTACAAGTCTGTTTATCTATGATCTCTTTGGGGTACAAACCCAGCAATGCTATGGCTGGATCGAAGGGCAGGTTATCACAGACTGTCTTGCTGAGGTCGCTTACCCCTAGTTTATTCCATTGATCCTCCCTTCTGTCTCTTCACCAGTACTATATTGTTTTAATGACCACTGCTTTATAGTACAGTTTAAGATCTGGTACTGCTAGGCCACCTTCCTTCATTTTTTTCCCCATTATTTCCCTTAATATTCTTGGTATTTTGTTCTCCAAATGAACTTTGTTATAGTTTTTTATAATTCAGTAAAAAAGTTTTTTGGTAGTTTGATAAACATATCTATTTACTAAATAGATAAATGAATTTGGGTAGAATGGTCATTTTTATCATGTTAGCTCATCCTACCCATGAGTACTCTATGTTTTTTCCAATTGTTTAGATCTAGTTTTAATGTGTGGAAAGGGTTTTGTAGTTGTGTTCGTATAATACCTGTATTTGTCTTGGCAGATAGATTCCTAAGTATTTTATATTGTCTAGGGTGATTTTAAATGAAATTTCTCTTTCTAGCTTTTGCTGCTGCGATGTGTTGGAAATATATAGGAATGCTGATGATTTATGTGCATTTATTGTGTATCCTGCAACTTTGCTAAAGTTGTTGATTATTTCTATTAGCTTTTTAGTTGATTCTCTAGGATTTTTTAAGTAAACCATCATATCATCTGCAAAGAATGATAGCTTGGTCTCCTCATTGCCTATTTTGATAGCTTCAATTTCTTTTTCTTCTCTAATTGCTACTGCTAGTGTTTCCAGTACAATGTTAAATAATAGAGGTGATAATGGGCATCCTTGTTTTATTCCTGATCTTATTGGGAAGGCTTCTAATTTATCCCCATTGCAGATGATGTTTGTTGATGGTTTTAGATATATACCATTTATTATTTTAAGGAAAGGCCCTTCTGTTTCTATACTTTCTACTGTTTTCAGTAGGAATGGGTGTTGTATTTTGTCAAAGGCTTTTTCAGCATCTATTGAGATATCATGTGATTTTTGTTGGTTTGCTTGTTGATATGGTTAATTATGTGGATGTTTTTCCTGATGTTGAGCCATCCTTATATTCCTGGTATAAATCCCAGCTGATCATAATGAATAATCCTCATAATCACTTGCTGGAGTCTTTTTGCTAGTATTCTGTTTAAGATTTTTGCATCTATGTTTTGTAAATATTCATCCATATTACCTAGATTGCTATATTTATTGCCATATAATTGGGCAAAATAGTTTTTAATGATTGCCTTGATTTCCACTTCATTAGAGGCGAGGTCTCCCTTTTCATCTTTGATACTGATAATTTGGTTTTCTTCTTTCCTTTTTTTAATTAGATTGACCAGTACTTTGTCAATTTTATTTGTTTTTTCAAAGTATCAGCTTCTAGTCTTATTTATTAATTCAATAGTTCCTTTACTTTCAATTTTATTGATTTCTCCTTTAATTTTTATAATCTCTAATTTTCCCCAAATTCATGCTTTCCTTCAAATCTTGGCTACATTGGTTTTGTTCATGCAAATCCTTTTCAATTTAATGTAATCTATATAGAGTCAAATTTATAAGAATACAAGTCATTCTTTAATTGTTAAATGGTCAAAGGATATGAGTAGGCAGTTTTCAGAAGGAGAAATAAAAAAGGACATGCATAAAGTAAAACCAAGGGGATAGAAAAAAATTTACTCTGCATCAAATGGATCTAAAAAAGCAAGCACTGTAGTCACGATATCTGACAAAGCAAAAACAAACATCCAGGAAAAACAAAAAGGGATAAAAAAGGGAAACTACACGATGGTGAAAGAAATCATAGATAACTAATTAACATCAGTAATAAACTTAAATATGCTAAAGAGCATCCAATTCATAAAGGAAATACTGAGCTACGAGAAGACATAGACAGTAACATAATAATGACAAGAGACTTCAGTATTCCTTTCTCAGTTTTGAATAAGTCCAATAGAAAGACAAACAAAAGTTAAAAAGTGAAACTGAATAAATTGCTGGAGAAACTAGAGATTTTTAAAAACCATATGGAGTCTTCTAAATAAGACTGCTAAAAAGAATACACATATTTCTCAAAGGTACCACATGGCATTTTAAAAAATTGACCATATATTAGGACACAGAGATATTGCAAACAAATGTAAAAAAGTAGAAATAGTTAACACATTCTTTACAGATCATAAAATAATAAAAATAATAATTGGTCCAGGAATCACAAGCAAAAAAATACAAACCCAAATGGAGATTTAACAACAAAATCCTAAGGTCAAAAAACAAATCATAGAAATGATTAATAACTATGTAAAAGAAAGCAATAAGATACCACAACTTCTAGGATGCCGTTACATTATTTATTAGGAAAAAATCATATCTCTTGAAACATATATCAACCAAATAGAGAAAGAGGGATCAATGAGTTGAATATACATTTTTAAAAATAAGAAAGCTAGCAAAAAAACCTAACCAAAATAAGCACAAAAGAGATCTTAAAAATTAGAGGAGAAAAGGATGAATTTTTAAAACTCATAGAAATGATGAATAAAACTAAAATCTAGTTCTTTGAATATCAAATAAAACTGATCAACTTTTAGCAAATCTGATTAAAAAGAGGTAAAAAACTGCAAATCAATAAAATGGCAAATGAGCAAAATGAAATCACCCCCAAATCAGAAGAAATAAAAGAATAGTCAAAACATGTTATACGCAAGCATATACTAACAAAACTGAGAACACAAAAGAAATAGAGGAATACTTTCAAAAATATAAAACCCTAAAAAACTACCAAAAGACCAAATAGAGATTTTAAGTAACTGCGTCTTATAAAAATAGATCTAACTGTAAAGAAATTCCTAAAGAAATAAACTTCTGATCCTGATGTATTGACAGGGGAAATTCTATAAAACTTTTAAGAATAATTAGTATCAATACTTCACAATTTTTTCTGAAATTTGAGAAAAATAAGTAACTTTGAATGACTTTTACACTGAACAATAACCAACCATGATTCCAGATGATCAATAGCCCTCTGCCCTCCTCCGGACAGAAGTAATGAACTCTAGAAGAATGAGGCACAGATTTTGGGATATAGTTAAGATGGGGATTTGTTTGCATGGCTCTGCCTGTTTTTCACAAAGATTTTGTTTTGTTTTTGTTTTTCTTTTTTTTCCCCAAGATATATGAGGAGGAAGAGAGAAAATAAATACTTGTTAACTGAAAAAATAATTAATATTGTAATGTAGTATGTACAAACAAATAATAAAAAATAATATCAATTGTTTCTTTATGTCAGAGGATATGAGTTTGAATCCCAGCTCAATTAAATCTATTATTTCCTATCTCCATACCTTCTCCTCCTGATGGGTACAGGGGGATAGAAATGCAAAGTGAGAAACAGCCCCTGAGGAAGCTTCCATTCTATTGGGGAGGGACATGCATGCACCCAGATCCAGAAACCCAGGATCATTTGAGGAGGGAGGACTAGCAATTTTGAAGGCCTGTATGAATCTATCACACCTGCTTTTTTCCAAGGGGGACCACTACCAGTAAAAAAACGGGAAGGAAAAGAAAGATTTTAAAACTAAGCAAGAGTTAGAAAAAAATTACAAAATTAAAATAAATTGGGGGCAGCTGGGTAGCTCAGTGGATTGAGACCCAGACCTAGAGACAGGAGGTCCTAGGTTCAAATCTAGCCTCAGACACTTTCCAGCTGTGTGACCCTGGGCAAGTCACTTGACCCCCATTGCCTACCCTTTACCACTCTTCTGCCTTGAAGCCAATACACAGTATTGACTCCAAGATGGAAAGTAAGGGTTTAAAAAAATAAAAACAAAACAAAACAAAAAATTAAAATAAATTATTTTGATTACATTAAATTAAAAAGGTTTTATACAGATAAAACCAATGCAACCAAAATTAGAAGGGAAGCAACAAATTGGGGGAAAAAATCTTTATAACAAAAAACTCAGACAAAGGTCTAATTACTCAACCATACAAGGAGCTAAATCAATTGAACAAAAAAATCAAGCCATCCCCCAATCGATAAATGGGCGAGGGACATGAATAGGCAATTTTCAGATAAAGAAATCAAAACTATCAATAAGCACATGAAAAAGTGTTCTAAATTTCTTATAATTAGAGAAATGCAAATCAAAACAACTCTGAGGTACCACCTCACACATAGCAGACTGGCTAACATGACAACAAAGGAAAGTAATAAATAAAAAATAAAAAGGAGGAGATGTGGCAAAATTGGGACATTAATGCATTGCTGGTGGAGTTGTGAATTGATCCAACCATTTTGGAAGGCAATTTGGAACTATGCCCAAAAGGGCTTTAAAAGACTGCCATAGCACTGCTTGATTTATACCCCAAAGAGATAATAAGGAAAAAGACTTGTATAAAAATATTTATAGCCACACTCTTTGTGGTGGCAAAAAAAAAAAATTGGAAAATGAGGGTATGCCTGTCAGTTGGGGAATGGCTAAAAAAATTGTGGTATCTGCTGGTGATGGAATACTATTGTGCTCAAAGGAATAATAAAGTGGAGAAATTCCATGTGAACTGGAATGACCTCCAGGAAGTGATGCAGAGTGAAAGGAGCAGAACCAGGAGAACATTGTACACAGAAATGGATACACTGTGGTACAATAAGATATAATGGACTTCTCTACTAGCAGCAATGCAAGAATCCAGGACAATTCTGAGGGACTTATGAGAAAGAACTGTGGGAGTAGAAACGCAGAAGAAAAATTGGCATTTAGTTGTATTCCAAGAAAAGACTCCTCTCAAGGGGATAATTGGAATCTCACTTCATTGTCTTTTTAGGAACTCAATCTCTTACCTACATGTTCTTAACAATTATCGTGAAGCATATGAAAATTTTTTAAAAATCACTGTCAGAGTCCAATGTATCCAAGAGAGGGCTGGGTCTGAAATCAGAGGACTCAATTCATATCTTGCCTCTGTGACTAGCCGTTCGCATGATTCTGACTAAATCTCTTTCCTTTACTGAATCTTACTATCTTCAGCTATGACATACTCATATGTTGGATATAAAAATATCCATTCGGTTGCATATAAAAATCTATCTTCCTGGGGGCAGCTGGGTGGCTCAGTTTATTAAAAGTCAAGTCTAGAGATGGAAGGTTCAAATCTGACTTCAGACACTTCCTAGTTGTATGACCCTGGGCAAGTCATTTAATCCCCACTGCCTAGCCCTTACTGCTCTTCTACCTTAGAACCAATACATGGTATTGATTCTCAGACCAAAGGTAAGGGTTTAAAAAAAAACCTATCTTCCCCAATAGATAAGTAAAAAAGGTAAAGGAATGAGAGAAGGTGTGTATGGGGGAGAATGATAGGAGAGAAGATGCGTTTGGGGAGATGGTGCTTAAAAGTAAACTACTTGTGAGGAGAGACTGGATGAAAGGAGAAAGAAAGGGAAAAATAAACAGAGTAAAAGTAAGATGGAGGCAAACACGTGGTTAATTATAATGGTAAATGTGAATGGGATAAACTCATTCAAAAAAGGTAAGCAAATGGAAAAATGGATCAAAAACCAGAATTCTACAGTATACTGTCTACAAGAAACACATTTGAAGCAGAGAGACACACACAGAGTAAAGGTAACAGGCTGGAGCAGATTCAACTATGCTTAAGCTGAAGTAAAAAAAAAATGCAAAAAAAAAAAAGTTTAAAAATAGACATAATTTAAAGAGGAAAGGAAGGAAATTATATTTTGCTAAGACATACAATAAACAATGAAGTAATGTCAATACTAAACATATATGTGCCAAATCATATACCATCCAAAATTTGTAAAGAAGTTAAATGGCTTATATGAAGAAATAGTAAAACGATATTAGTGGGAGTCCTCAACTTTTTTTCTCTCAGAACTAGATAAATCTAACCCACAAACAAGCAAGAAAGACATTAAAGAGGTGAACAGAATTTTAGAAAAGGTAAATAAGACCTCTGGAGAAAACTGAATGGGAATAGAAAAGAATATAGCTTTTTCTCAGCAGTGCATGGCACCTGAACAAAAATCGACCATGTATTAGTACATAAAAAAACTCACAAAGAAATGCAGAAAAGCAGAACTATTAAGTGCATCTTTTTCAGATGATAATGTGATAAAAGTTATATTAAGTCAAAGGCCAAGGAAAAGACAGATTAAAAATTAATTGGAAACTAAATAATCTAAAGAATATAAGTGAAAGAATAAACCATAGAAATAATTAGTAATTTCGTTGAAGAGAATGATAATAATGAGAAAACATACCAAAATGTGTGGGATGCATCCAAAGCAATACTTAGGGAGAAATTTATATCTGCAAACATTGACATCAATAAATTAAAGAAAGAACATATCAATGAATTGGGCATGCAGGTAAAAAAAGTTAGGAAAAGTACAAATTTTAAATATCCGATTAAACACCAAATTGAAAATCTTAGAGAATCAAAGATAAGATTAATTGAGAGTAAGAAAACCACTGAACTAATAAATAAAACTAAAAGATAGTTTTATGGAAAAAAATAAAATAGACAAACCCAATCATACATCAATATTTTTTATAATCAAAGTGAAATGAATGAATGTTTACAAAAATACAAATTGACCAGATTAACAGAAGAGGAAAAAAATACTTAAACAATCCCATCTTAGAAAAAGAAATTGAATGAGCCATCAATGAATTCTCCAAGAAAAATCCCCCCATGGCCAGATGGATTCACAAGTGAATTCTACCAAACACTTAAAGAACAATTAATCTCAATACTCTATCAACTATTTGGGGAAACAGGGAAAGAAGGAGTCCTATCAAATTCCTTTTATGACAAAATCATGGTGCTGATACTAAACTAAGAGAAGCAAAAATAGAGAAAAAAACAATAAATCAATTTCCCTAATGATGCAAAATTTTTAAATAAAATGCTAGCAAGGATATTATAGCAATATATCATAAGAATCATTCATTATGACCAGTGAGCTTTATACCAGGAATGCAGGGCTAGTTTAATATCAGGAAAACTATTAGCATAATTAATCATATCAGTAATAAAACCAACAGAAATCATATAATTATCTCAATAAATTCAGAAAAAGATTTTTTTTAATGCAATACCTAATTTTATTTTTAAAAAAACACCAGAAAGCATAGGAATAAATGGAGTTTTCCTTAAAATGATAAATGGTATCTATCTAAAATCATTAGCAAGCATTATCTGTAATGGGAACATACTAGAAGCCTTCCCAATAAGATCAAGGGTGAAACAAGGATGCCCATTATTGTCACCACTAGTATTCAGTTATCATACTAGAGATGCTAACTATAGCAATAAGAGAAGAAAAAGGAATTAAAGGAATTAGAATAGGCAATGAAGAAACAAAACTATCACTCTTCACACATGGTATACTTAGATAATTCTAGAAAATCAACTAATAAATTATTTGAAATAGTTAACTTTTCTGGGGTAGAGCTGAGATGGAGGAGTAACTAGAGCAACAGCTCCATGTCACCACAAGAATCCTCTCTAACCAAGATTCAATATCACCACAAAATAAATATAGGAGGGAAAGAACCAACAAGGAGACAGAGTAAAACAACCTTCAAGAAAAGAAAAACCCAAAAGGTAGGCAGACAACATCTGGGGCACTGGGGTAAGAGGAGAACAGAACCAGCAAGAGGCTGTAGCAAGGAGTGAAGAGCAAGCCAAGAGCAAACCACACACCCCTCCACCATCTGCTATCACAGGTTCCAAACTTAAGCTCAAGATAACATTCAGACCCTGTGATCCTGCCTGGGCAAATAGTGGTGCAAGCCAACTCACACCCCTTGAAATTTCAAACCTCTAGAGAAGTCCAGAGTCATAGCTCAGGGCAGTCTGGGCTGAAGTGGGCTGATACTTGTGGGCCCAGAGCAAAGCCAAGAATCCCAGTCTGGGTTTGGAATGAGGACATAGTTCACACTTTGGGGTGAGGACAGAGTTCACAGGGTTGCCCCCTCCCCCATCTTGTTGCCCAAAACTAAAGGTGGAGCTCCAGGACAAGGCAATCAAGAGTGTGCGTGAATAGATCAAGAACACAGTGAGACTAAAAACTTGAGCCTAAGCCTGGTGTTAGAATTTGATCAGCCCCTGACCTGATCAAATCCAGAGTGAGATCAAAAGCTTATACCTAAACCTGAGGCAGTATTTAAGCTATCAACAGCTCAATGGTCAATTGAATCAGCAGGGGGAAGGGGCTCTCAAAGCTCTCGGCCCTCAGACCATATGGTAAGCTAGTAAAACCCCAGAAAATAAGCTGAGAATAATATCAAGGAAGGACTGAAGTTTAAAAGGGTACCCCAACTTCCCAGAAAACAAAGCCTACCTATAATTAGATAGGAAAAATGAGCAAACAAAAAATAAAACAACACCTAATCTAAAGAATTTTTATGGAGACAAAAAGCAAGGTACAGATACAGAAGGGAATAGCAAAAGCAAAGGAAACACATGCAAAGTCCAAAAGAAAAATATGGATTGGACACAGAGTCTGGAAGAGCTCAAAAAAAAAAAAACAACTTCCAAACCAATTAAGAGAGGCAGAGGGAAAGTGGGGAAAAGAAATGAAAGTGAAGCAAGAAGAAATGGGCCAATTGAAAAAGGAGAACCAAAAACTGACAGAGGAAAATCAGGTTTTAAAAATCAGAATTAACTACCTAGAAGCTAATTATTTCCTGAGAAAGCAAGAAACAATAAAGCAGAATCAAAAGAATGAAATAATTAACAACTTTTGCAAAATTACAGGATATAAAATAAACCCTCACAAATCATCATCCTTTCACTATATTATCAACAAAACCCAGCAGTAAGAGATAGAAAAAGAAATTCCATTTAAATTAATGGTAGATAATATTAAATACTTGGGAATCTACCTGCCTAGACAAACCTAGGAACAATATGAACTCGATTTTCCAAAACACTTTTCACACAAATAGAATTAGACCCAAACAACTAGAAAAATTAATTGCTCATAGGCAGACTGGGCCAATATAATAAAAATGACAATTCTACCTACATTAATCTCTTTATTCAGGACCATACCAATTAAACTGCCCCAAAATGATTTGATAGAGTTAGAAAAAATAATAAGAAAATTCATCTGGAAGAACAAAAGAACAAGAATATCAAGGGGTTCAATGAAAAAAAAATGTGAAGGAAGGTTGTCTAGTAATACCAGGTCTCAAACTGTATTACAAAGTGATTAACATGAAAACAATCTGGTACTGGCTAAAAAATATAGTGGAATAGATTGGGTACACAATATCTGGTAATAAATGACCATAGTAATTTAGTGTTTGATAAACCAAATGACCCAAGCTTTTGGGACAAGAACTCACTATTTGACAAATTAGAAAATGACATTACAGAGACCAACATTTCACACCATATATCAACATAAGTATATGATTTAGACTTAAAGAGTGTCTACCATAAGCAAATTTGAGGAGCATGGAAAATTTTAACTGTCAGATCTAGGGATAAGGGAAGAATTTATGATCAAACAAGAGATAGAGAATATTATAGGTTGTGAAACAGATAATTTTTATTATGTTAAATTTAAAAGGTTTTGTACAAACAAAACCATGTAACAAAGATTAAAAAGAAAGTAGGAATCTGGGCCAAGTATCATTTTTTATGATATCATTATTACTTATAGCAAGTATCTCTGATAAAGGTCTCATTTATCAAATACATAGAGATTAAGTCAAAGTTATAAAAATAGAAGTCATTCTCTAATAGAAAAATGGCCAAAGGATATGAACAGGCAGTTTTCAGATGAAAAAAAAAAAAACCAGTCATATTAAAAAAAGTTCTAAATCACTCTTGATTAGGAAATGCAAATTAAAACAACTCTGAGATAGGACCCCTCACCTATGAGATTGGCCAACATAACAGAAAAGGAAAGTGATAAATGTTGGAGGGGATGTGGAAAAATTGGGACCCTAATGTACTGTTAGTGGAATTGTGATCTGATCTAAACATTCTAGAGAACAGTTTGGAACTATGCTCAAAGAGCTCCAAAACTGTGCATTTCCTTTGATCGAGCAATATGACTTGTATCCCAAAGAGACCCCCCCAAAAAGGGGAAATGATCCATTTTTACGAAAATATTTATTGCAGCTCTTTTTGTGGTAGCAAAGAATTGGAAACCCAGAAGTCACTCATCAATTGGGGAATGGCTGAACAAATTGTAGTATGATAGTGATGGAATACTATTGGGCTATAAGAAATGATAAGCAAGATGATTTCTGAAAAACCTGACTTATATGAACTGATACAAAGTGAAGTGAGCAGAACCAGAAGAACATAGTACTTAGTGACAACAATATTTATTTTTGATGAACAATCATGAAAGACCCAGTTATTGTCAGCAATGCAGTGATCCAAGACACACTCAGACTCATGACGAAAAAAATCTCCCTTCCTTCCTTCCTTCCTTCCTTCTCTTCTCCTTTTCTTTTTCTTCCTCCTCCTCCTCTTTCTCAACTTTCTCTTTTGTTTGAGATCTCATCCACAAAATGACTAATTTGGGAAATTGTTTTATGTGACTGCATATGTAAAATTTCAATCAGATTGCTTATTGTCTCAGTGAAGAAGGAGAGGTGGTAGGGAATGAAGAAGGAAAAATGAAAAGAAAGGAGAGAATTTGGAACTTAAAATTTAACCAACAAAATGTCAAATTTTGTTTTTTACCTGAAAAAATAGATTGCTTTTTTTACATGGGAAAAATAAAATATTATTTAAAAGTTAACAAAGAAAAAAAGAATAAGAAAAAAATTACCTCGGCTATAAAATAATATGGTGGATTCTACAGAATCCCAGATTTTGAGAGTTGGAAGGGAACTTAGTTTCTACTCTAGTCTGACCAATCCAAAAGGAACCCCCACTACTACATACAGGACAAGTGCTCACCCAAGATTCAGGTAACTTCTACCCATTGCTCCTAGCTCTGCCTTCTGTGGCTAAGGGTCCAAAACAGAATTTGACCTGAGATCTTCCTAGTTCCAATTCCTGCATTCTGTACACTGTTCCACCCAATGGTCATAAATTCTATGATCCCCAAAGAGATAATAAAAAAGGGTTGTACAAAAATATTCATAACTGCACTCTTTGTGGTGGCAAAAATTTGGAAAATGAGGGGGTGTTCCTCATTGGGGAATGATTGAACAAATTGTAGCATATGATGATGATGGAATACTATTGTGCTGTAAGGAATGATGAACCGGAGGATTTCTATATGAACTGGAAGAACCTCCATGAACTGATGCAGAGTGAAAAGAGCAGAACCAAGAGAACATTGTACACAGAAAGTGAAACACGGTAGAACAATGGAATGTAATAGACTTTTCTACTAGCAGCAATGCAATGACGCAGGACAATCTGGAGGAACTCATGAGAAGGAACACCATCCACATTGAGAGAAAGAACTGTGGGAGCAGAAATGCAGAAGAAAAACATATGACTTATCACTTGTTTATATGGGTACATGATTTGGAGTTTTGGTTTCAAAAGATTCCTCTATTGCAAAAATGAATAATACAGAAATAAGTATCAAGTTATAACATTTGTATAACCCAGGGGAATTGCTTGTCAACTCCAGGAGGGGGAAAGGAAGAGGGGAGAGAAAGAAAATGTAGCATGTAAACATGGGAAAATATTTTTAAAAATAAAATAAATAAACAAATAAATAAATTATATGATCTTTAATGGTTCATGATAGCAATAGCGACATCTTTTTCTTGGACACCTAGATTAATCAATAGGCATTCATTATGCACCCTCGATGTGTGACAGCTATGATGCACCTAGATCACTCTTTAAAATAAACAGCAGCCTGGTGCCATGAAAAGTGTTCTGGACCTAGAGTCAGGCCAAATCGTGGGACCTCAATGTTTTATATGTGTGTGTTTATGTGATGCTCATGTAGGTTTTGGGACTGTCTAGATGTAACTCAAAGGGAAGCATAAGAGAGATAGGTTTCTCTAGAATCTCCTCCACCTATCCATTTCCAAAGGAGACTTTGATTCCTGTTAGGAAGGGAACAAAGGATTGGGGCCATGAAGCCTGCTATCCCTCAAGAAGGGATACTGGA
The DNA here is from genome assembly GCF_016433145.1 of Gracilinanus agilis. NCBI lineage: Eukaryota > Metazoa > Chordata > Mammalia > Didelphimorphia > Didelphidae > Gracilinanus > Gracilinanus agilis. Next base: position 270,942,427 of record NC_058135.1, read on the forward strand.
CTAGAATTATGTCTAATCACCCCCTAAATTTTGTTGTTCTTGGGGAAATAATTTTTTGGATTTGGTTCCTGATTGTTATCTTTTAACAGGGAAGAAGGGTCCCAAATAATGCATCCAAGGTTTGACTTCTTTCTCATCAAATGTCAGTTACAAAAAGACCACACATATAGCAAATAAAAACATTTCTTCAAGCCAATGGGAAACAAAAATCATAAAAGTTGTGTAGATGAGAATATACCAGACAATATATGGAACAACTAACTCTCCCACTAGGAGTAAGATAGCTGTATTGGAGAAAAGGAGGGAGAGGGAGAGAGGGAGACAGAGACAGAGAAAGAAACAGAGAGAGACAGAGACAGAGACAGAGGCAGAGACAGAGACAGAGACAGAGATCCAAATTTTACCCAGGGGGAAATTCATTGAAGACTCTAGTATAATAAGCATGGGATAGGACATGATCAAGGTGCCATATCTTTTATATGTCATTTTCTTCCCAGAGTCTTTCTCTCCCTCTATGAACCTCTTCCCTGAAGAGAATCGGTATCTCCTCTCGAGGCAGGAAACTGCAAGACCAAGGATCTTTCCACTCCCAAGCTCTAGTAAACTACATGGGAATGATGAATAATCATTCTCCATCACTGAGGAAACTCTTATGCAAATTGACTTGAATCCCTGGTTACATATGTAGGGGTAGGAAATTTGTTCTGTTTTATTCCATTTCATTTTAAAAATTAACTAGCACTTATTTCCTCTCTCACTTCACTAGGAAAAAAAGAAAAAGAAAAAGAAAAAAAAAACCCTGTAGCAAATACCTATACTCAAGCCAAATCAATTCCCATATTAGCCGTGCCAAAAAATGTATGTCCCCTACAGGATATTTTACTCATCACTTTCTGTCAAGAGGTGGGTAGTTTCCTTTATTATTTATTTATTATTATTATCTGTCCTCTGGAATCATGGTTAGTCATTGAATTGTTCGGATTTCTTAACTCCTTCAAAGTTGCTTGTCTTTACAATGTTCTTGTCATATTATAAATTGTTCTTCTGATTCTGCTCACTTCACAATGCATCCATTCAAACAAGTTTTTCCAGGTTTTTCTAAAATAGTCCCCTTGATTGTTTCTTATGGTATTCTATTACATTTGTATGCCTTCATTGGTTCAGCCATTCCTCAACTTATGGGCACCCCCTACCCCAGTTTCTGGTTCTCTGCCACCACAAAAATAGATGCTATTCAGAATTTTTTATATATAGGACCTTTCCCTTTCCCTCTCCAAGATTTCATACGTTGCTTAGGTCTCCAACTCAGGAAGCTCAGAATGAGTTAAATAGGTTTTAAAAGAACGTGGATGATCTTTTTCCCTCAAGAAGAGGGTGGGGGAAAAGATTTTTCCATGTTCCCCCTTAAGCAAAACCAGCTGACCAGGTTTAGCTCAAACTTTTCAAAAGCAATCCACCTTTGGAAAGTGACCAAATATAAAATGGTTTGATCTCAAAGTAGAATCTGTCAGAAAAATCACAAGCAACTTTGAACAGGGTCTTAAAGTGAAAATCACCAGGAACCAGCCTTGTTATATTACATAGAATAGACTAGCAGAATGGGCTGGGGTCCAGGAACTTGGGTTCGAATCTTGACACGACCATCTCTTAGCTAAATGATTTTGGGCAAATTTCGTAGGAATGGTCATTCCTGCAACATTTACTGTTGTAAAATTTTTTTTTAATTAAAAAGCACAATTCATCTCAAGGAATCTGCGAGATAATTCATTTAAGCAAATTGTTCCCATATTCGGTGTCTTCGGATTATAGATTTAGTGCTGATAAAATTACTGACTCAATTAAGGTCAACCCCTTTGTTTTACAGATGTCCAGACAGGTTAAAGATGGATAAATGGAGGCACAGATCACTTAGGGTCTAGGGTCACTAGGATGGGAATAATAATGACAACTGACATTTATATAGTGATTGAAAGTTTGCAAATCGCTTTACAAATATTTCATTCCAACCCCCTTAACAACTCATGGTAGATATGGCAAGAATTATTTGCCCTGTTTTTCAGAGGAACTAACCAAGGCTCAGAGAGCAATCAACAAACATTTAAGTACCCACTACCAGCAAGTCTGGGGGGATGAGGCAGGAAAAGGAGGACCAGGAAAATTTCTTGCAAAAGGTGAGATTTGAACTGGGTCTTGAAGGAAACAGAGCCAGAGGTGAGAAAGGGGAGCATTCCAGGCTAGAAGGATAAACAGGAAAAGGACCCAGATTGGGGAGAGGGAGTGCCTTAGGGGAGAAGTGGTGTCATTGGATCTAAGGAAGAAGTAAGGTGTAAGAAGACTGGAGAACTAGGAAGGGGCCAGCTCATGAAGGGCTTTGAATGCCAAACAGAGGATTTTATACTTGGACCTAGAGGAAATTGGGAGCTGGAAGAGCCTATTGGGTAGAGAGGCATCATGGTTAGTCCTGTGCTTTAGAATCATCACTTCAGCAGTTGAAAGGAGGCTGGACTACAAGACTCGGCAAAGGTCATACATCTAGTACCTGTCAGAAGCATGATCCAAATTCAGATTTTCCTGGTCCAGGACTCCTAAGCACTGACCCAGACACACTTCCATGTCACTCATAAACCCTCCTTCCCCTAAATTCCTTCAGGATTCCCTCTCCCCAATCTGGGTCCTTTTCCTGTTTATCCTTCTAGCCTGGAATGCTCCCCTTTCTCACCTCTGGCTCTGTTTCCTTCAAGACTAATTTAATCAAGGCTGGGGTTCCAAAGACTGCCCCTGACTCTTAGGTAGCCCTGCTCTGCTTGTTGGTTAGTTTTCTCTTCTCTCCCACTCTCAGGGTGTCCCCGCCATAGTAGGGGAAGTTAACATCAGGGCAGCTATGTAGCAAAGTGGATAGAGCACAGAGCCTGGAGTTGGGAGAAACTGGGTTCAAATCTGACCTCAGACACTTCACAGCTGTGTGACCCTGGGCAAATCACTTAACCCTGTGGCCTCTGTTTCCTCATCTGTAAAATGAGCTGGAGAAGGAAATGGCAAACCATTTCAGTATCTTTGCCAAGAAAACCCACAAATGATCACAAAGAATAGAACATGTTAGAAAAACAACTAAACAACATAATAACAGCCTTCATGGAGAATGTCATGGTTTGCAAAGTGGTTTATATATTATTTCCTTTGCTCCTCACCACTAACAGCAGGTGCTGTTATTATAACTTTGTGGGTACCCCATTCTACTTTGGGATCATCTAACTTCTTTTTCCTTTCTGGATCAGTCTAATGCTTAACTTTTATCTGACTGTCCACCTCATCAGGGACCTTTCTTCAATGAGGTGTTCAGATCTGAACCCAGAGCCCAGCAGGATGATTCCTTTCTCCTTCCGGAACACTCTGGAACTCCAAAAAAAAGTTGGGTTGTCCAAAGCCCAGGTAAGTCATGCCCTTTGCCTTCTTCCTTATTTTGCTCTGAAAACTCATTTTTTGCCATTTTTCTGATCCTGATGCTTCCATCGAAGGTTAGAGGAGAAGAGGAAAGTAAGGCAAGGCCAGAGAAGGCAAGGGAAGGCAAAGGAGTGTGACAAAAGGAATAACGATAATGCAGATTATCATGTTATAAGTATATGTGAGAGTTATAAAACAATGCCAGGTGAGGCCAGAGGTTCCATCACCATCGATAACTGGACTTTGAGCCCACTTTTGTGGAGGTGATATCTTGAGCTGATACTTGACAGAACCAAAGGATTATATTAAAAAGGAGAGGCCTGAAATGCATACATTCAACAAAGGCAGGGGTCAGGGGGAGCAGGATCACAGCCTATGCAAAAACATGGGGGCAAGAGATGATTTGGAGAATAGGAATTATTAAATCAATTTTTATTATCAATCAATTATTAAATCAATCAGCTCAATTAAAGTACATGTAAAGTTCAGATAGACTCTGAGGGGGGGGTCCTTATCCCATCTACCACTTTCATTGACTATTTGGGTCCCCAATGCATGGTTATTTGGGCCCTTTAGAGAACTAGGGTTAGCCCTGAAGGAATGGAAGTTGTCTTTCTAATGTGAGGATTCAAGAGCCCCCACAAGTGTGCTTCCGCCATGATTATCAGTTGATATAAATTATTCTCTTAGTCATTTAGCTCTTAGAAGGGGGTATTCTACAGTAGTATGATAAAGATGATGGGAACAAAACACATCTTTCAGATTTCTAGGACATTCTTTTCCACGAGAACATACAGGATCCAGGGGAAAGTGGGCTCAAGCTAAGAGAGCACTCGTAGCACGTGTAACGCCCAATGCTCCTGGAAGTCCTTTTATTGGAGTCCTCGGGATATTCCCCTTAGATAAGGTACACCTTTTTTTGCTGGGCTATTTGTTGAGCTTTGACTCTCTTTCTTCAACTCATCTAGTCTATTCTTGGCTCTCCATGTAGGCCTAGTCCCCAGCATCTGGGGCTGCTGTTATATTGCTGATGTAAAAGTTCAAATCTCTCAGCCCTTCAAATTTTGCTATAGTTTCTTCTCTGGATATTCTTTTTTTCTTAATGCAGCCTGGGGGAACACGAGCTTTTTCTTTTGTCGTATCTGACTCATTTTGAGCTTGTAGTCCACTAAAAACCCAAGGTATTTTTCCTATAAACTGTTTCATTTTCTCTGTGTCTCCAGAACCTGACCCAGTGCCTCGACCTTAATAAAAACTTTAAAATATGTGTCAACTGATTAGCTAATTAACTAGTATCTAACCTGTCATCTCTATTTTATACTCATAATTTAAAAAAATTTTTGAACCCAGCTATAGGACTTTACATTTACAACCCTATCAAATGTTAACTGGAATCAAGCTGATTTTGTTGGAAAACAGGAAAATATGAGGGAAGAAGAAGAAATCTTGAGTGAGAGGTAAGAGCCATTGGTTGAAATAGGGCAGCATTCTTGCCTACTTGAAGGAGGGATATCTGGTCAAGCATTAATGCTTTCCTGTCTACAAACCCACATGGCAAAAAGGATACAAAATATGTCAGAGAAAGACTGGGTTCATAGAATGATCTCCAGGAATTGATGCAGAGTGAAAGGAACAGAACCAGGAGAACTTTATACACAGAGATGGATACACTGTGGTACAATCGAATGTAATAGATTTCTCTATTAGGAGCAATGCAATGACCCAGGACAATTCTGAGGGGACCTATGAGAAAGAGCACTATCCACATCCAGAGGAAGAACTGTGGGAGCAGAAACACAAAAGAAAAACAATTGCTTGAGCACATGAGTCGATGGGGATATGATTGGGGATGTACACTCTAAGCAATCACCCTGATGCAAATATTAATAATATGGAAATAGGTTTTGATCAATGATACATGTAAAACCCAGTGGAATTGCTCATTGGTTATGACAGGGGGTGGGAGGAGGGAAGGGAAAGAATATGAATCATGGAACCATGGAAAAACAAATTCTAAATTAATTAATTAATTAAAATTTTTCAATTAAAAAAAACTGGGTTCAGAGCCCCAGTCTTGCAGTCACCTGCCTAGGCAATGTCTCCAAAGGGCTAGATTTTCAAAGGTCAGAGAGATGAGATAGAAATAAAAAAATGATTCACTCTGAGGATCCTGACTTGTTATTGTCAAAATATTTGATGATGGGATCATTCCCCCAGTGGGAATATTTTTTTCCTGATAGGTACAATAATTACAATATTGTACTCTATGGGAATGAGTGTTTGCTATGGCAGGAGATGGGGAAGGAACCTTTTGCTCCTTTTTTCCATAAATTTCCCATCAAAACATTTCTTAGAGCAAATGACAGTGATGTATCTCTTACAGTCTTAGAACGTTGTATACCAGAGTTTGTTCGGAGAGGCCATTCTGGGTAAGCAACAGCTCCAAAAAAAAGAGCAGTGTCAAAAAAAAGCACACCCCAAATTGTCGATACATATCTAGAGCTCAGGCTTGGGATTAAGTTTAATTAAGAGCCATACTGGAAATCCACGAATAAGTGTTCAACAAGGGAGAGAAAGTAAAGAGCACATTCACTGCCCTCTGAGGCTCTGTAATCTGAACACGAGATTCCATTGCATCTACATTTTCTAAGGAAGTGTAGCCAATGTCCATGAACTGACACAATGAAGAGATGGAAATGCCTAGGAGCTGTCTCAGCCAAAGAGCACAAGGTCTCCTTGCCAAGTGGGAATATGTAGCAGCCAAGAGTCACACTGTTTTAAAACATACTCTTGGATGTATGAACTTCTGGAGAAGAATGGGGAAGATTATGAGCAGTGTTAGCTCATAAAACAGCAAGAGAATGAAAAATGAACCTAGAGAAAGTTTTGCGAGCAGCCAAACCAAGCAAAGTCATCCCAAGGGCATTTAAAGGATGAAGTTGAAAGGTGGACAATAAAGGAGGAGCCACGAAGAGTCATACGACAAAATCTTCTCATCGAGGAGACTACAGATACATCAGAATTCTAAAAAACCAGCCCAGATATACTGCAAAAAGAAGTGAAGAGGGGCAACAAGGTGGTCTCAATGGATTGAGAGCTAAATCTAGAGATGGGAGGTTCTGGGTTCAAATCTGAACTGAAACAGTTTATAGCTGTGTGACCCTGGGCAAGTCACTTAACCCCCATTGCCATTGATTTTCTGCCTTGGAATCAATACACATGAATGATTTTAAATCAGGAGGTAAGAGAGGAGGAGGAGGAGAAAGAGAAAGAGAAGGAAGAAGAAGAAAAGGGAGAGAAAGGAGGAGGAGAAAGAGGAGGAGGAGAAGGAGGAGAAGGAAGAGAGGTGAGGAGGAGGAAGAGAAAGAGATGGAGAAGAGGAAGAAGAGATGGAGAAGAGGAGGAAAAGAAAAAGGAAGAGGAGAAGGAAGAGGAGGAGAAAGGAAAGAAGGAGGAGGAAGAGGAGGAGAAGGAGAAGAAGGAGAAGGA
>NC_058135.1:270949424-270982133 GCF_016433145.1 Gracilinanus agilis
GAAAGAGGAGGAGGAGAAGGAGGTGAAGGAAGAGAGGTGAGGAGGAGGAAGAGAAGGTGATGGAGAAGAGGAAGAAGAGATGGAGAAGAGGAGGAGAAGGAGAAGAAGGAGAAGGAAGAGGAAAAATTAAAAAATGAAAAGTAATAGTTTTGTCCTTTGGATCAGGAGTTCTGGGTTCAAATCCAGACAGCCATTTATGACCTATGCAAACTTTGGACAAGTTATGTCCCCTTTCTGGGTCTCAGTTTCTTTAGAATGAGGAGATTAGTACTAGTTGTATTCTGAGTTACTTTCCAGCTGTGAATCCTAGGCTTCTAAGAGAAATCAAATGATTTTTTTAAATGGTAGTAGCTGTAACCATGATGATAGCAACGTAAAGAGGCCCAAGCCCAGGGAGTTTTGGAATATATCATTCCATATTGGCAGAGAGATTCTGAGTAGGGCATCATGCTTCATGTCATTGGAGTTGGAGACAGAACTTTTTTGAGAAGAAACACATGCTTCCAGAGACCATTTGGGAAAGATGCAAGGAAAGAGAAGCCACAGACATTTATGGACTTCTCAGTGTGTCCCTGATTTCTAGCTTGTCTCCATAGAGACTTCTAGAATGACCTTCCTTGGGTGAGATTCTGCTTTCTTTGTTTAAGCTGAGAAATCTTCCTGTCTCCAAGCTAAAGAGCTCAAACACTCTTATATAGATTTTTTGGTATATGCTAACCTGTATGGCTTCTCTGGTTTCTATTTACTATTTGTGTGGATAAATGGCTTTTCTCACTATTCACTATTTGTGAGGATCTTTTATGTAACCAGTGCCTGTGGGAAGGAACTAAATTGTTAGCCCCCATTAAATACAAAAAAGGGCCCTCCTGAACCAGCCTCCAACCCTACGACTACCAATATCTGAGGAGTCTGAGAGATATAATTCTAATCCAGTATCCCTCTTGGAGATAGATGAAGGAAGGAGCAACTTCTGAGCTCTGACCTTTCTCCTGCTCTCCGTGAGAGGGAAACAAACAGCCATCTCCTTCGGTTCCAGTAGAAAAAGTGATCTGGGCGCCCACCTGAACAGCAATCTGCTAAATACCAAATAAAAAAGAGATTGACGGGCCAGCAACTTGTCCTAGGACCACTCTGTCTGGGTTTCGAAGAGGAGGAGGAATCCCATTATATAGACCTTTGGAGAATCTTTGAGGAAAAATGGCCTCATTGCAAAGACTCAACTCCGACATTCAAGAGAAATCATTCCAAGCATGAATGCTGGAACGATGACGCCATTCAAGATGGATTGTTTAATGTGGTTTCCAATGACTCAACTAGAAATTAGAGCTGAAGGTTTAAGAAAGTGATAGAAGGAGGATAGCAGGGAAAAGTTGGTTCTGTTGGGAATGAGCCAAGAGAAATCACCTTCCCCAGGGGAAGGGTTGAGGGCTTTAGTGTTTAAGGCACCAAGTGGATTGGATGGAGCTACAGAATACACAAGAGGGAGCCGCGGGCAGCTCAGCCCCGGCCCCACAGAACACATTACACAGGACAAGTGAGGTCTTTTCCCCTGGCTCCTTCCTGAGGTTCCATGACTAACTCTCTTCCTCTCTTCTCTCTCTTCTGGAAGCTAGGATTGCAGCCCAATGTCAGAAACTAGGACAAGGTGTCATAATAGAATCCTGACCCTGTTTGTTTAGAGCCGTCGCTGAAAGGCCTTCGTTATTCCCCAGAAATAAGTCCCAAGACCAGGGAGGCCCAGAGTACAGGGTGGCTCATGGCACCCTGAGCAGCCAAGTCCTGTTTATTTATCCTGACCAGCAGAACCAGCTGTCGGTGCATTAGCTTCTGGCACTGAAGTGGCTCTTTTTCACTGAAGGCTGGGACGGGGGAGATCTGAGCTGGATTTAGGGCGGCCTGGGCTGCTGGAATCATTCCCTGCCTGTGGGTGGCTTTGGAGGAACTCCCAGGATGCTCCATATGATACTGTGCCCTGACACGCAAAGCACGGTTTTAAGACTCAGGGTGTCCAGGGCTGTTTCACCAAGAGGAAGAGGAAGAAGATGAGGATGATGATAAAATAGCCCCTCAAATCATCAGTAAGTATTTACGAAGCCACTTACTATGTGCAGGTCACACTTACTATGTTCTAGAGCTACAAAAAAAAAGGCAAAAATGCAAAAATATTCCCTGCCTCAAGCAGCTCACATTTGTCATTGATGGTCAGGTCTTTCTATCAGGTCTGACTCTTCCTGACCCCATTTAGGATTTTCTTGGCAAAGATGCTGGAATGGTTTGCCATTTCCTTCTCCAGTTCATTTGACAGCCGAGGAGACTGAGGCAAGCAGAGTTAAGGGACTTTCCCAGAGTCACACAGCTAGTAAGTTTCTGAAGCCAGATTTGAACTCAGGGAGAGGAGTCCAGCATTCTACCCCCTATCTATCACCTGGCTGCCTAGGCAGCTCACATTATAATTCTTGAAGTTCAGCTTAGCAAAGAGTGGGGGGCAATGATAAAGTAAGGGAATTCTAGTCAGGGAGATAGACAGGAGGGGTCTCTGTTCCCTGAGAAAGATTGGTGAGAACCCATAAACCTGGCCAAATGGACTCTGGTAAGGATTCTAGTCATTGGATGATAATGGTCCCTAAGCTCCAAAGAAATGATGAATGACATGGGGTGCATGCCATGCCTTCTCAAGCACCTGTAAAAGTCAGCTGGACACAGCAGGGAGAGAAGCAAGGCTTCTTTGCATTCCAATCCCACTAGAAGGCAAGACCACCAATCAAACAGTGATCAAACAAATCAGAAATATAAAACCGTGAGTAGCCATGTAGCTGAATAGCCAGGGTAGCATGCTTGACTTTGAGCCAGAAAGACCTGAGTTCAAATCCAGCCTCAGCTGATAACAGGGTGACCGCCAGCAAGCTCCCTTCACCATTCTCTACCTCAGCTTGCCCATCTGGAAAATGGAGATATTGATAGCTCTTATCTCCCAGAGTTGACATGAGGACCGAGTGAGATTATATTTATAAAGCATTTTGCAAACCTTACATTTATAAATGCAAGTGACATCTAGCAAATAAACCCTACTGTGATTATTACTACCTCACCTGCCCAGAATGCTTCTATGCATTGGTTGGTGTTGAGTGCATAAGATTGATAGAACAGACTGAATGATGAAGGCTTTCATCATGGGCCAATATGCGGATTGAAACAATATTGGAAAAGTGAGAGTGTGGGTCCCCTGAATAGTCTCGCCCCACTTAGAAGTAATTCCCTTCGTTAAGGGAGAACACATCTTGACTGAGTCAATCAGAACCAGGTGGGAACACAGTCTGGCCACCTCCTTGAATCAATCAAAACCGTTTCAGCTAAGTCTAACAGGATATCTGTTTCAAAGGACGAGAGACTTAGGCACATCCTGGAGAGTCGGAATAAAAAGCAGGAGTCAGGTCAGGATGTAGAGAGATTTCGAGGGTCTGGCAGCCACAGAGGAAGGAGTGGGACCACAAATGTATTGCCCACAACTGCCTGGGCAGAACAACACTGCCCATTAGAATTCAAGAAATAAACCTTTTCGTTAGACGTCTCCATACAAAGTATTCATCACGGAGGACACAAAGGCTCTGGAATGACTCTCCCCAGTCTGCTTGCACTGGCAGACTTTGTACCCAGAGGACTGCTCTCCCCAGGTTCTTGGGTTGACAATAAGGAATTGAGTAGGAGCCCCTACCAGTAGTATGGTTTCCATTGATTACCAGTCAATATCATGTTGTCAGCCGGACTTCATTAGCTTTTAGAAAGCAGTATTTACCAGAGTTGTGGAAGATCCCATCCCTCAAAATCTGTGATCGTCTCCTGCAAGTCTAGGTGGAGGCCAAGGGAAAGGGGGCTCGGGTTTAAAGAGAACATGTAGCAAAGTGGTCACATCATTCCTGGTTGCTGAAAGGCCTTTTCTCCCATTTGTGGGGTCCTTATGAAGTTCCCCTTAGGTATGGTGTATCTTTTCTGCTGGGATTCTAATAGAGCCTTAAATTCAACTTTCTTTATTGCCTCTAATCCAGCCTTAGCTCTCAACGTAGATAGCAGCTGTCCTGGGAATTCTGCAAGGACACCAGTGAGAAGTCTGAAATCCTTCAGACCTTCTCTGTAAAGGGTTGGGCTGCCTGAGATGAAACAGAGACGGAGGCTGAAGCCAGAGGTGGGATTCTTCTCCTCTTCCCAAAGGGATTCTTTTTTAGGGGCTTGCCACACTAAGCTGGCAGATCCTTGAATCCCTGAGTTCCTTACTGGCCTGCTATTTTACAGATGACCCATAATGCTGGTCTGCTATTTTACAGATGACCCACAATGCATGAGCAAGTTTCCTCTACTAATTCCAACACCCATCCATACAGTGTCACTCTCATTCATACAATTACTTTTTTTTTTTAACCCTCACCTTCTATCTTAGAATCAATACTGTGTATTGGTACCAAGGCAGAAGAGTGGTAAGGGCTAGGCAATGGGGGTAAAGTGACTTGACCAGGGTCACACAGATAGAAAATGCCTGAGGCCAGATTTGAAACCAGGACCTCCCAACACCAGTCCTGGCATTCTATCCGCTGTGCTACCTGGCTACCCCATCATCCAATTGTTTTCAAAGAATTAATCAACAAAAGTTTCTACATTTTCTCTAGAACTTGTGATTGAAAGATTCAATTAGGAAGTGTTCTCAGCTGGTTAAGGTAGTAAGGCATAGCATCTTTTCACTTAATCTGTAATAAAATTCCTTAAAAACATAAATTTTTGGCTTAATGGGGACTCTATTTGGAGACAGTCTTGATTTTTGTCTGTATAAGATCTGTACCATTTGACTATCTTGAGACTCTTTCCTGTATGGCACTGAGCAAGCAAGTGAAAGGGCAGTTTGTATGTTTTCTTGGCATGCTAGAGGACCTTTTTGAACTGGAGAAATGGGAAATCTGTTCAAAATGTACCTCAGCTGATTTGCCAAGGAGAGCAGATTTTTAAACAGGATCCAGAGGGAGAAAAGTAGAATGAAGGACTAGCAAGAATCCAGTCCTTTAAGGAGGCATAATATGCTCTGTCTGCTGCCATCCCATGGAGTGCTTTGGTATGCCTTCTTCCAGGAATCAAAAATGGCAGACCTGTGTTCTGCTTCCTGTCAGGCACAGCCATTGTGATTGTTTCCTATCTACTTGCTGTTCGGTGATATTGTTGCTGTTCAGTTGTGAATGTTAGCTATTATTACTATTATTATTATTATTATCTCAGTCTACATTACCCACCTCATATGTGCTGACCAGTAAGACGTGCCTAGATTAGCCTCCTGGAAGTAATTTTGCCATTATTGATGGGGTTTTGGGGGCTCTTCTTATTTTTCTGAGAAAAGTTTAATGGGCATCTACAGAATTACCATTAAGTCATTGGTACTCAGGGAAAGAAACGCATAGCAGGAACAGGCAGCCAGGTTGATGAGAGCCAGGCTCAGGCTCACCCTCATACCTTCCCTTCGTCAAACGCATCTGATGTCATAGCCTCTGTTGAGTGGAGGAGGAGGTGGAAGAAAAATCCACTCCCCCTGCTCATTGGAAGTCTTGGCAGTCCCAAGTGACACGCTCAATGACAGGGGATGGAAGGGCCAGGACATACATTGCTTTTCTTGTTTAGCCTCCTGAATGGGCAGTTCTTCCTGCTCAATTTCTATCAGGCTCCAGTGTCAGGAAATATGGGAAAGAAACCCCAAAGACAGAGCCCTGGTGCTACGTATACTTCAGTAAAGGGCTCGAGCACATATGGAACCAAAAGTGGCCCAAGCTTATCTTCAGCCCCATCGCCCCTGTTACAGTAATAACTCCATCACTTCCCTGGACAATGGTAAAGGTTGAGACCAGGCCCGCACCATGCCACTGGATTTGTCCTCCACATAGTGTACCTTCAGACAGAGGGGACCTATGAAACAGCGAGAATACAGGAATGGAATCCAAAGCAACTCCAGGGACAACATCCACATCAACTCACCCAACAAGCCATCAATAAAGAAGTGTCAAACCAATTTGCTTAGATTTAGGGAAAGAGAGTGATGGTGAATGAGGAGAACCAGGCCATTGATACAAGAAATTACAACAGAATTAAATATTAAGGAGTCTGGACTCAGGGATCAAGGTAGATTATACAAGCAATTGATATAAATGGTTCAATATGCCACCAGAGGCTATGAAAATTTAGCAGGAACTGAATACAGAGTCACAAGACATGACCTCGCAGCTAGAATTACCTTTCATGGATGGTAAATGGTAGATGGTAGATTGTAAATCCTCATACTACAAATATAGACCTCAAGATATCCCTGAAAACTCAACAAGTAAACTGGACAGAAACTAAAATATTATCATAGACTGAGCCATTGCCCATTATATCTGAAATATAATACTGATCCTCAAAACCCAAGAACACTTTTAAAAAGAATACATTTATTTCATTACTTATACCAAAATATCATACCAACTAGTCCATCTCCAAACTACATGGGAAGACAATGCTTTGAAAACATAGAGCCCAAAATGATAAATGTTGGAGGGGATGTGGAAAAATGGGTCTGCTGGCCTTGGAGACTTACTTTGCTGAGAATGATTCAGTCCTTCACAACTGATCATTCCATAATATTTCTTTTACCATATGTATTGTTCTCCTGGTTCTGCCCACTTCATTTTGCATCAGTTCATATAAATCCAGCTTTTTCTGAACTCATCCTGTTCATGGTTCCTTATGGCACAATAGTATTCCATTACAACCATATCCCACAATTTGTTCAGCTGTTCTCCAAGTAGTAGACGACCTCTTAATTCTTTGCCACTCCGAAAAGAGCTGCTATAAATATTTTGGTACAGAGAGGTCCTTTCCCATTATCTCTGATCTCTTTGGGATACAGACCCAGTAGGGGATATTGCTGAGTCAAAGTGTATGCTGCAACATGGAAAATGGCAGGGTGGAATTCCTGCAAGATACAGGGTCAAGCCTCACCCAGAATTCCAGGGAACCCCACCTAGAGAACTCTGGGTGAGGGAACAGTTTGAAAGCAGTTAAACAAGCAAACCACTGAGCAGAACCAAGATGGTTCTCGCCCCAGATGGCCTCCAAAGCAATCCCCAAACTGGGAACCTCAAGCAGAGTGACCTGCTCACTTCAACCCTCAGGAATCAACTATTTAACTGCTTTCAAACTGTTCCCTCACCCAGAGTTTTCTGGGGAGGTCCCCTGGAATTCTGAGTGAGGCTTGACTCTGTATCTTGCAGGAATTCCACCCTGCCATTTTCCATGTTGCAATGCATGGTTTTGTGGCCCTTTGATCCTGGTTCCATATTGTTCTCCAGAATGGTTATATCAGTTCACAATTCCACCAACAGTGCATTAGTGTCTGTGGTATATGATTGTGACGGAACACTACTGTGCCACAAGAAATAATGAGCAGACTGTTTTTTTTTAAACTTGGGAAAAAACTACACAGGATAATGAACAGCAAAATAAGGAGAATCAAGAGAACGTCCTATATGGCTAAAAACTTAACACTTGAAGAATAAATTGTGAATATTATCTCCAGAGACTGAACTGAAAACATGGAAGACAATATAGAAATGTGTATGTGTGTGTTTTAAAGGAAATATAGAGCCATACATACACCAAGAAAATAAAAATCTGGTGAAAACAGGATGAGGTGCCTATCCGCCATGTTATCCTGTCTTCCAGTGGATCTGTACAAAGTAACGATGCTTCCAGTGAGCCTACAGAAAATGAACCTTTATCATGACACCGTTATCCAAATTCAAAGTACAGTTATTTCATCCATGGGTACAACAGTCCACAGAATATCAAATATGAAAGAAAACTAAAAGTTCAGTGACTTATTTCTGGCCCTCCACTGAAAAGATAAAATGTCCACTCTCATCGGTCATCACTGTCACCACCGTTTTAACTAACATTTATAAATTACAAGTTTGCAGTGCACTCTATATGGATATGATGTGCTATCTAAACCTCACAACCTCTGGCAGGGTGGTAGATTTATCACTAAGCCTGGGTATTATTCATCCCATTTGACAGATGAGAAAACTGAGGCTCAATGGATGAAATAATTTGTCCAGTGTCCCACAGCTAGTTAGCAACTAAAGTAGCATTCAAATTCTAGTTTTCTTGACTTCAAGCCCATTACTCTATACACAAAGCTTCACTTCCTCTTATACTGCTCCTTGGGGCTGCCTAGAGAACAGCTATCTAAGTTTTAAGGTATTCTTTGGGTCCAGATTCCAAAAACTCTGCCTCATGTGCATACATTTCAGCTGGTACACTTATTTGAATAATCAGCTAGTAGCCATAATCAGCTCAAAGCAAAACTCTAAATTGGCATCATATAAACAATATTAACAAAATGCTCATCAAAACTCCCCCCTTAAACCTGGTGCTCATGCTTTCACAACTACAAACATTATAAGTTGGCTGCAAAGAATAGAATATTTATCTTAGAATATATTAGTAGAGAGGTAATGCATAATTAACACCCTGGGCCACTGCAACTCAAGTCTCAAGTACTGTGGTACCCTAATGTCTTTTCTTTTCTCCTAATATCCTCACATTGCTTATGGACCTAGATTCTCTCCGGGGCAAGTCATTCAACTGGGCATCCTGGACCTGATATTTCCTGGAGCTTAACTCCCAGATTCCAGGGCTAGCTCTCTTCTCTGCTGCCAGTGGCCTCACTACTCAGGGCTGTCTCCCTCTTTGACTCCCTGGTATTGTTCCCAGTGGGGTAAGATGTCCCAACTATACAAGTAGCACTATTACAAAATATCATGGAGGGAAGAAAAGAAATCTTACTTCTTCCACCTCTCCACCTCTCCAGCCCCTGGTAAAGATACAAGGGGGTAAACCAAAGCTCAGTCTCTTAAGAGCTGAGTTATTCCTCCATAGGTGGCTCCCTTCTCTGATGCCAAGACATTCCTCAAAGTGTCTCTTCCACTACTGACTTCTTGGACAAGGTCTCTTTTTTTTAATTTTTTTTTTAATTTTAAACCCTTAACTTCTGTGTATTGACCTATAGGTGGAAGATTGGTAAGGGTAGGCAATGGGGGTCAAGTGACTTGCCCAGGGTCACACAGCTGGGAAGTGTCTGAGGACGGATTTGAACCCAGGACCTCCTGTCTCTAGGCCTGGCTCTCAATCCACTGAGCTACCCAGCTGCCCCGGTCTCTTAATTATTTAAAGGACCACCTGAACAAACAGCTAGCTCCTTGGAAGACTTCTTCACACCTTATAAAGGTTCACAAAACCTTCCTCTAATTCCATTGGCCTTCCCTAAGTAATTTCTTCATACTTCCCATAAGATGTTGATGGCTTATTGTCTTTGTTACCAAGCTCTTTTCCATGAATGATAGATGGGGGAAGAAACCAAATGATCAAGAGTATCTTCACCAATTCCCCCAATTCTCACTATTCTCTTTAACAGTAGCTAATGTTTGTTTTGTACTTTAAGGTTGGCCAAGAGCTCTCCAGATGTTTTCTTATTTGTTCTAACCACCTCTCTCAGCCTGAGAAGAGTAGACCCATCCAGCAATTTTCCTATACTAAAGGAAATCAGATTCCAACACACGAAAAGAGGGGGCTATTAGTGGTAGATGGAGAAGGGGTGTCCTGGTCAACACAGAGCTGGGAAAGGTAAAGAAATTAGGAAGACGTTGGAAAGAGCAGTTGAATTGATGCTCATAATTATTTTATCTGTACTTACCCAGAACAAAACCAACATAAAAGCAACAAAGAGTTACTAAATGCAAATAAATAAGCCCCAAATACCAAAATCTAGTCAGGCTTACATTATAGGCCCATTGGGACCTTATTCTAATATTACCTAGCATGTTGTTGGTGCTCTACAAAGGTTCATCATCAATAATGCAATTAAATAAACATAAAGGATACCAAAAAAAAAAAAGAAAGCCTCAATAAAGAAACTAGAAATAAAAAACTAAGTAAGGCAGGCAGGACAAACCTTAAGCTTATTGAGAGCAGTGGGGTGAATAGGTGGAGGAGTGGAGGGGAAGGGAAACTACATGGGACTGAGGAAAAAGCAATTAATTTCAAACTCATTATTTTGGTTGTTCGATTGTTTCAGTCATGTCCTACTCTTCCTGATACCATTGGGGGTTTTCTTGGCAAAGATTCTAGAGTGGTTTGCCATTTTCTTCTCCAGCTCATTTTACACATGAAGGAAGTGACTGGCCCAGGGTCACAGTTAGTAAGTATCTAAGATCAGATTTTTTTTTTTACTTCTTCCCCTTGTCTCTTTTTTTACATTTATTTTTATTTTTAAATATTTTCTCATGGTTACATGATTTATTTTCTCTCCCTCCCCTCTTCTCTCCCCTCTCCCAGCGCTGACAAGCAATTCCACTGGGTTATACATATATGTGTTATCACTTGATGCCTATTTCCATATTTTTTTTTGGTAATAGAGTAATCTTCTTTTTTTCGTAATAGAGTAATCTTTTAAAACCAAAACCCCTCCGGGGAGCTGGGTAGCTCAGTGGATTGAGAGTCAGGCCTAGAGACAGGAGGTCCTAGATTCAAATCCAGCCTCAGACACTTCCCAGCTGTGTGACCCTGGGCAAGTCACTTGACCCCCATTGCCCACCCTTACCACTCTTCCACCTAGGAGCCAATACACAGAAGTTAAGGGTTTAAAAAAAACAACCAAAAACCAAAATCCCAAATCATATACCCACATAAAGAAGTGATAAATCATATGGTTTTTCTTCTGCATTTCTACTCCTACTGTTCTTTCTCTCAATGTGGATAGTATTCTTTCTCATAAATCCTCAGGATTCTCCTGGATCATTGTAGTGCTACTAGTAGCAAAGTGATTACATTGGATCGTTCCACAATGTTTCAGTTGCTGTGTACATTGTTTTCTTGGTTCTTCTCATTTCACTCCGCATCAGTTCATGGAAGTCTAAGGCCAGATTTAAACCCATGAAGATGAGTTTCCTTGACTCCAGACCCGATGCCCTGACCTCTATGCCAACTAGCTGACCTCAAGCATATGGTCCCGGATTCAAATCCTGGCTCTTCCCCTGTTATCTGTATGACTATGGCCATGTTGTGTCATCTTTCTAGGCTTTGGCTTTCATGGATAAGAAGGAAGTCTCACACCCCAGGCTCAACTGATGTGTCTAATGAAGTGCTCTGTGTACACCCTGAAACCTTTATCAGGGGTATCAATCAAATCTTTGATTGAGTTAGAGGATCAATCAGGTGAACTAGGTATGAACAATTCTAGATACCTCTATTAAATCATTTGGTCAAACATATAAACAAAATGTTAATACAAATAAAATATATAAAATGGGGTGGCTCAGTGTATTGAGAGCCAGGCCTAGAGACGAGAGGTCCTACATTCCAATCTGGCCTCAGACACTTCCTAGTTCTGTGACCCTGGGCAAGTCACTTAACTCCTGTTGCCTAAACCTTACCACTCTTCTGCCTTGGAACCAATACACAGTATTGATTCTAAGACAGAATGTAAAGGTTTTAAAAATAATAATAATAAAATATTTTAAAAAATGTTCATCAATTCAACTAGGAAGGATTGAAGTCCTTGACATCATTGGATAATCAGATGATGAAATGTCTTAGAAATCAGAGAAAGGAGATTCTAGCAACTGCTATGAGATTTAAGCCACGGGAGTGCTTTGAAGAACCATACCCTTACCCTTACACCTAGAACCAGAGGCCCATGAAGGGGGGGACAGAGGGAAAGGGGAGCCCAGAGGGAGTGTCCCATTCCCTCTATCTCTCTTCCTTTGACCTTGACATAGGGGAGATTGTACTAGTCACAAAGTATTCAGGCTGAGTGAAGGCAGCTTCAGGGGCAGGACCTTTCCAGGCAGAGAGAAATGAAACCTTCAGGCCTCCAAAAGACCATTGATGTCCAGAGCTCATCAGAGAGCTACCCTCACCCAAAGAGAATTTTATGAGGACTCCACAAGGAGAGTATGAACTTCCTGAAACCAGAAGCTACAAGATGCCACAAGTGCTCCCTAGCCTTGAGCCCACTTTCCCCCCAAACTCTGTAAGGACTTATTTGTAGAAGAAAGAATGTCACAGACTTTGGGGAGGGATATTTTGCAAACACCCCTTTTAAAAAAGCTAATAATTACTAATCAGGGGCACATTCGATGGGGGCTCATGAACAAAATTCTAGAATCTAGAATTTTTAATTTTTTAAAGAGTCTTATAGATTAATAGTTCTTGGAACTAGAAGGGAACTTAGAGATCCACCTTAAAGAACTTTATTATTACATTTTTTGGGAGGCAGCAAGGCAAAGTGGAAAGAGTTATGGATTTGAGGTCAAGGGATGTGAGTTTGAATCTTACCTCTGTGACTTAATACCCGTGGAATCTCAAGTCACTTCATTTCTCTGTTTCTTCACTGGTAAAATTCAGTGACTAAACTTAACCTTTAGTTCTTTCTAGCTCTAGATCTATGATAAAGCTTAGTGTGTTTACCTGTTAGGTGGCAGAACTGGATTCAGAGTCAAGGGACTTAGCTTTGAACCCTATCCCTGCCACTTAGTACCGGGATGATCTTGGACCCTTTACCTCTCTGCCACTCCTTTTCCTCATCTGTAAAAGATAAGACTGGACTAGATGATCTCTAAGGTAGATTCCAGCTCTAAGACTAGGATCTAAAATGAAGCAGTTTAAATCTCAATTGAAAATGCTTCTTTGAAAAACATGGCCTGGGAGGTAGCAAGGTGGATCAGTGGATAGGGCAACAGGCCTGGAGATGGGAGGTCCTGGATTCAAATCTGAACTCAGATACTTACTTGCTGTGTGACCCTGGGAAAGTCACTTAACCCCATTGCCTAGCCCTTACTGCTCTTCTGCCTTGGAATCTGTACCCAGTACTGATTCTAAGGATGGTAGGGGTAGAGTTCTGAATTCATCCCCTCCTCGGAGGCCAGGGGACCTGGGCCAAACTGGTAACTCCTCTCTTAACTCTTCTGTGTTCTGGGCATTCTCGAAGGCTATAGTGGTAGAGAAGGTATATAACTCGCATTAGTAAAGGGAATTTCCTCATCGGGGACTTCCCTAGTCCCTGAAATCACGAGTCCAGTTCCTACCCCATACCCTTTTCCCAGGACCACCCTCAGAGGCAAATAATATGAATCCGATCATCTCCCACTTAATAGCTTTGGTTCAAGGGACTTGTCCAGGGTCACACAGTCAGCAAAAGTTTATGGCAGAACTTGGACCCTGTGTCTTGGCGCCCAGCCGGCTTCTCTTTCTTTCCTTTCCACACATGGGCTAGCCAATAAGGAATTCAGAGGAAAGAGAGCTGATCTGGGGCCATTGTGATCCGGTGCTTCAGAGAATGGACTGGAAGGCCATATGATTCCATTAGGAGAGATGGGCTGAGGGAGGATGTGCCATGGGCAGGGAATGGCCCATTTGGAGGGCAGAGAATAGATGTTGGACTGGAATGTAAGTGACCTCTCTGAAAGAGGAAAGAGAAAGAGGGCTGGAAGGGGGCCCTGACCCAGACTGTGGAAGGCCCTGAAGATGGGGGGCCGTAGGCCATCTGGAGGAGACCCCGCCACCTCCTGACGCGAGGGAGACTGTGCTAGAGCAACACGGGCTTTGGGATGGGAGACTTGGGTTCTGGTCTTGGCCTCATCATCAGGAAGACCTTGCTTGGCCCAGGATGTTGGTTTCCTCATCCGTAAAAAGCGGGGGCTGACTTGGACATCCTGTGATTTGGGGATCCCCTGAGGACATACACTTGCCACCTCCCCAACCAAGGAAGAAATGGGAAACGGGCCAACCCAGAATCTCCCTGGGACTACCAGGGCAGCTAGTATAAAGCCAGTAAACAGGCAGAAAGGGGTTCAATAAGCCCCTTGAATAGACCTCTGGCCCCTCAGAGTAGGCTCCTACCTAACAAATGGGGCGTACTAGAAAGGACTCAAACATGGAGGCAGGAGATGAGGACGAGGGATGCTGAAACCCAAGCGAAGACATTTACTCCCTGGGCGACTCTGGGCAAGTTCTATAACTTCTCTGTACCTCGATCTCTTCACCTGAAAATTGGGGATAATACAAGGTGTCTTGTTGGTACATGACTGAGTTTGGGTTTTTTTTAATCCTTACCTTCTTTCTTGGAAATAATACTATTTGTTCCAAGGCAGAAGAGTGGGAAGGGCTAGGTACTTGGGCTTAAGTGACTTGCCCAGGGTCACCCAGCTAGGAAGTGTCTGATGCCAGTTTGGCCCCCCGGCTCTCCATCCACCGAGCCACCTCGCTGCCCCTACATGACTGCTTTGTCATTTGTCCCTCCCAGTCGACTGTGAGCTGCTTGAGAGCAGGCACTGTCTCTGACTCTTCTTTGTACCCCCGTGCCTGGCACACAGTAGGCACTTCATAAATGTCTGGCTCATAGTAGGTCCTTCATCCTGACCGGTTGTTTGTTTCCTCGTGTTCCCGGCTCCTCACTCCTCGACGTGAAATCCCGGAGAACATTAGCTCCTGAAGGGCACAACCTGCTCTTCTGGGTCTCTGTGTCTATCCCCAGGACGCAGCCTGACGGGATGCCCCCAGTAGGTGCTCAGCTCCCATAGGGTCCATCGGGCAGGTGCCCCCAGAAGCAGCTGTCCGTCAGAGACTTTGGCAGGGTGCTTGCAGTGTGGGACGGGCATCGGGTACTGTCAGGCTTGCAGACTGTGAAGGAGGCACTAATGATGCCTCCTTTTCTGATCCTCCTTTTCGAGATGAGGAAAGCACAAGGATAGCCCGCACGGCTATGGCACCCCAACATCCGCATGACCCCTTCCTTATATCATCTTATTCAATTCTCCCAACAGCCCTGTGGTGTCCGTACTATCATTATCCCCATTTTACAGATGAGAAAACCGAGGAGCAGCGAGATTCAGCAAGCTAGAAAATGTCTGAGGCAAGACTCCTGACTCCAGGAAAGACCAGCCCTTTCCACCATCAATGAAGGGAGGTGTGTGGGCATTGGGGAGGAAAGGAAGGAGCCAAAATGTAACAGGGGAGGTGGGGGGGCACGGTGAGGTTGAGGAAAGGGCCAGAACAGGGAAGGCTGGGGCCGCCTCAGAGAAACTTCACCCCCCGTACGGCCACCACCTCTTACCTTTGCTATTGCTGGATGTTTAAGAATGCCAGCGATGGGCACGCTGCCCGCTTTCGAGTCCATCTAGGAGAGACACAGTTTGGCTCCAAAGGAACACAGCATCCACACAGGGAATCGGGTTCTGAGAGCTGAGTGTGCAAAGGATGGTGGGACAGCCCAGGGAGCCCCTCCAGCATCCCTCCCCGAACAGTACCAGAATCACAGATGCTCAGACTTGGAAGGGGCCTCGCGGGCCATCTGGACCAACCCAGACACTGACAGCTTAACTGACAAGTGGCCGTTCAGCCTCGGCTTCAAGACCCACCATCAAGGGGAACCCGCTCCCTCCTGTGGCAGCCCCATTCCACTTTGGGACCACTTTGATTGTCAGCACATTTTCCCTCCCTGCACATCTGAAGCTGCCATCCCACATCTTCTCCTCGTCAAACCTAATTCTGTCCTCAGGGACCAAGCACAGCAAATCGGCTCCCTCTTCCGTGTGACAAGCCTTCAGAAAGAGTTAGCAGGCCTCCCCTTCCCCGAACCCCTGCAGTCTGCTCTGGGCCCAACATCCCCAGTATATTATCAACTCAAGACCCTTTACCATCCTGGCTCCCCTCCTCTGAACACCTCTTCCAGCACATGGGGCGTCCCAAAGGGAACATAAGACTCTTCGTGTGGTTGGCCTAAGTCAGAGTGTATTGACATGATCACTGCCCTCTTTTTGGACACTCTTCTTCCCTCCCCCTCTTCCTCCCTCCCTCCTTTTCCTCTTTCCTTCCTTCCCTCTTTCCTTCCTTCCTTTCCTACTTTCTTTCCTTCCTTCCCTCCCTCCTTTCCTTTTTTCCTTCCTTTCCTCCCTCCTTTTCTTCCTTCTCTCCCTCCTTTTCTTTCTTCCTTCCCTCCCTCCCNTCCTCTGAACACCTCTTCCAGCACATGGGGCGTCCCAAAGGGAACATAAGACTCTTCGTGTGGTTGGCCTAAGTCAGAGTGTATTGACATGATCACTGCCCTCTTTTTGGACACTCTTCTTCCCTCCCCCTCTTCCTCCCTCCCTCCTTTTCCTCTTTCCTTCCTTCCCTCTTTCCTTCCTTCCTTTCCTACTTTCTTTCCTTCCTTCCCTCCCTCCTTTCCTTTTTTCCTTCCTTTCCTCCCTCCTTTTCTTCCTTCTCTCCCTCCTTTTCTTTCTTCCTTCTCTCCCTCCCTTCTTTTCTTCCTTCCTTCCCTCCCTCCTTTTCTTCCTTCCCTCCCTCCCTCCTTTTCTTCCTTCCTTCCCTCCCTCTCTCCTTTCCTTCTTTCCTTTCTTTTCCTCCTTTCCTTCCTTCCTCTTTCTCTCTCTTCCTTTCTTTCTTAACTTTCTATCCTAGTAATGACTAAAACAGAAGGATAAGGGCCAGACAAATGGGATTAAATGACTTGCCCAGGGTCACACAGCAGCTAGGAGACCAGATTTAAACCCAGATTCTGCCAACTCCAGGCCTAGCATTCTATCCATTGTGCCACCTAGATGCCCCTCCAAGCTTTTCTTAAAGCAGACCAAAATCACTTTCCCTTTTTTACAGCCATCTCACATCATTAACCTCTAGAATTTTTTTCCAGACAAACTGCTTACAAAGTTAGCGTGCGCGCGCACACACACACACACACACACACACACACACACACACACACACACCCATTCCCATCCTTATGGAGTTGATTTTAAATGTCAGTAAAAGCCCAGAGAAAGGTGACTTGCCCAAGGCCACACAGCTAGCAAGAGGCAGGTAGGGATCCTTGATCCCACATTCAGATTACTTCTCCACCAAGGCAGAAAATTCTAACAGAAAATGACTGTTAGGGGAGAGGGTTGGAATGGTCCCAGTGACAGTGAGGGGAGGAGGGGATGGATCAAAAATGGAAGTTCTTTTAAAAGGAAATAGATAAGGTAATTAATTACATTGAGATGGGAGGGGGACATGAAGGCTGATGTTACACTTTGAATTTAGAAAGTTATTTATTTTTTAAAACTCCTTTCTTCTGTCTTAGAATCAATTCCAAGGCAGAAGAGTGGCAAGGACCAGGCAAAGGGGGTTAAGTGACTTGCCCAGGGTCACACAGCTAGGAAGTTTCTGAGGCCAGATTTGAACCCAGGATCTCCCAACTCCAGGCCTGACTTTCTATCCCCTCCCCAGCCACCTAGCTGCCCCCAATTTAGGTGGTTCTTAAAGAATGACAGATTGTGAGACAACTAGGTAGCTCAGCGAAGATAGTACCAGACATGGAGACAGGAAGATCTGGGTTCAAATGTAGCCTCTGACTCCTCTTAGTGACTCTGGGCAAGTCACTTAACCCCCATTGCCTAACCCTTGCTGGTCTTCTGCCTTGGAACCAATATTCAGTGAAGGGATTCCATCTTTTGCTTCTGTTAGGGTGCACGGGCTTTCTCTCCCCTCACCCCTTAGAACCCAGGCCCCCTTCAATGCTCAGCCCAAGTGGTACCTACAAGAGATTTCTTAATCTCCCTTGATCTACCCCCTCCACAGTGACAGATGCTCTCCTATTTCCCCAAATTACCTTGTATTTGTCCTATCTAATTTGTTCACTTGTTTTCCACATATATTACATAATATATGTTTTGATATATAAATTTATATTTTTCTATTTTTGTTCAATCATTTTTCAGTCATGTCCAACTCTGTCAAACCTATCAGTTATTAGCAATATAGGGAGTTGGCAATAATAAGAAATAGTCATCTTTTTATGGCATTTTGAGGTTTGCAAAGCACTTTACAAAGATTATCTCATTTGAGCCTCACAATAACCTTGCAAAATGGTGTTCTTTGGTTTATTAGTCATGTCCAATTCTTCATGACCCCATTTGGAGTTTTCTTGGCAAAGATACTCCAATCGTTTGCCATTTCCTTCTCTAGTTAATTTTACAGAGGAGGAAGATGAAGCAAACGGCATTAAGGGATTTGTCCAGGGTCATATAGCTAGTAGGTGTCTGAGGCTGGATTTGGACTCAGACCTTCTTGGCTCCAATCCCAGGGGTCTATCTATAGGTCTATCCTTGTAATTACAAGGGCAGCCTGTTTATTTACCCCATTGGACCCTTATCCATGCCCAGCTCTCTCTCTCCACCTCACCATCCAGTCACACCACCAGTGCCCAATGCAGGCGCTCCGCTTTTTCCAATAAACGAACCTGCCTCTCTGAGTTTTCTCTGACCCCATTCCAACTTCTTGGCTCTCTCTTTCCAGCTGCCACGCTCTTTTGAAATAAACTCCATTCTCGAAAAAGAGAAGGGAAGGAAGCTGGAGTGGGCACAGAAAAGAATAATACCAATGATTCATGGCATGGTGGAGATAGAACAGTAACATCCAGGCTTAGCAATTAGGCGTAATAGAGTGTTCTATTTGCCAAGTGCTGGACAATCTTCTTTATTGCACGAGGTGGATGAGGGGATTGGCATGGAGGTGGGAAGGAAAGAACTATAATAGTTCTTTTGTGGGAATGGCAGAAAAGCTACTGGATTGGGAAGGAAAGGCCCTAGGTTTGAATCTCCCCTCTGTGGATTATTTTTGTCTGTGTCATTTTTTGGCTAAGAGGGAGGGAGTTAAGGGGG
Organism: Gracilinanus agilis; assembly: GCF_016433145.1. Taxonomy (NCBI): domain Eukaryota; kingdom Metazoa; phylum Chordata; class Mammalia; order Didelphimorphia; family Didelphidae; genus Gracilinanus; species Gracilinanus agilis. Next base: position 270,968,189 of record NC_058135.1, read on the forward strand.
GAAATTTGGCAGTTGGCATCCTACTCAGAATGAGCAATTATAGAGTTCTAGATCTGGAGTCAGGAAGACCTGAGTTCAAATCCAGTCTCAGACACTTACCAGTTGTGGGACCCTAAAAAGTCACTTAATCCTATTTGCATCAGTTTCCTCATCTGTCAAATGAGCTGGAGAAAGAAGTCACAAATCTCTCCAGTATCTTTGCCAAGAAAACACCAAATGGGGTCATGAAGAATCCAAGATGACTGAAATGACTGAACAATAAGTCTCAGAACTGGAAGGAACCCCAGAGATTCTCTAATCCAAACTGGACCTGGTTTAGAGTCCACCCTACAATCTACCTGACAAGCAATGAGTCTTTGCATGAAGACCTTCAGCCTATAAGAGCCCACTATTTTCAAGGGAAGCCTTTGGGATAGGTTCCACTTTGGTTTCTAATCCACTCTGCTAATTGCTTCCATTGTATGCATCCCATTCACATTCAGAGTTAAGATTACTACCTGTGTATTCCCCATCATTTTGATTTCCTCTCCTAGTCCTGCCCTTTCTTTCACTATTTCCTTCTACACCAGTGTTTTGCTTTTAACCAGCCCCCCCCAATCCCCACCCTTATTTTACTTCCCTTTCTCCTCCCTCCCTTCTTATTCCCCTCTTATTTTTCTTTAGGGTCCTTTTAAACTACCCCCCACCCTCTCTCCCTTGTATTGCTTCCCTCCCCACCAGTCAATTTATTACCCTTCTCCTTCTCTATAGGGCACAAATCAATTCTCTGCCCCAATGGATCTGATTGTTCTTCCGTCTTTGAGTCAATTTTAATGCATGTAAGAATTAATTGGAGAACCTGTCTCCATAGGTTCCACTTTGGGATAGCTCTAATTTTTAGTTGTTTCCTCCCATCTAAGGTGTGGTAGACACAGAGCTTCCCTCAAAGCCAGGGAGACCTGCCTCTGACCCTTATGGACTGTTTGACCTTGGGCAAGTCATTTACCCTCTCAGTATTCTTGGTGAATTTCTGAGACTAAATCATCCATAAGGTGTCCACCTTCATTGGTAGGGGGAGTTCCTCTACTAATGGTATCATAGGTTCGGTCTCTGTTGCTTCTTTATGTCCTGCTTAAATGTTCTTCTTTCTAATTATTATTTTTGGATCTTCCCTTTGGAACTGAACAGCACAAGTCTACTCTTTTACCTGATGGCCCTTGACAGGCATGAGTACAGTTATAAAGTCTTACATCCATGGCCTGGCCCCAGAGGTCATGCAACTGGGCAGTGAGTAGACAAATCCCCCCCACCACCACCATTTGTCCCTCCACCAAGGAGTTTGAATAATGTTGACTGATTGACTGATTGATGACAGTCATGACTTGTTTATAACAAAACCACAACATATCATGCCCTATTATGGTCCCACTCTCCTCTCTCCCACCAATGACCATCCATTGCCATGCTTGGCCTCACCAATTAAGCCCTGGCTAACTGTGACCCAAACATTGGTAAAGGCTGGATTGGCAAGATTCACAGTTGTCTCTTTGGAAATCTCTGATCTTAAGGGCACTGGGGAGGAACATGGCAGGCATAGATAAGCAGTGTAAGGAATTAAATTAATGGTTTGACTAAATATGTGAGAATTCTAAATTAATATTGTGGTCGCCAATTTAAAATATTATAGCTCAAGTCAAAACGACTTTTAATAGATTTTATTTACAAAAGGGTGGAAAGAGTGAAAGTAGAGAAATACAAAAAGAGGGTAAAGAAAACAGCTAGCCTATCACACTAAATATTGCTCCAGTGCTCAGCTCTTCCCAGCAGGGCTTGTTAACCCTCCACCAGAGGACCTGTAGTTCCACCCACACAGCCTCCTCCAAGAAGGGGAGGCCTTTCTGAAACTAATATCTCTCCAGACACCAGGAAAGGAAGACCAGCCACTCACTCACCCAAGAAAACAGTCCAAGAGCCAAGGTCCCAAGTTGAAGCTGAGGTCCGAATCCAAAGTCACTTCCAAGAGGAAGGCCACCAGCCAAAGCTCCAAGCTGAAGATTCAAGCCAAAGACAACTCGAAGACTCAAGCTAAAGACGTCTCTCTAGTTGAAGATCAGGACTTTTATAGTCCTTTTTGTCCCTTCCTCTCTTCACAGGGGCCAATCACAGCTTCCAAATTGCCTAGCACTGCCCAAGGGGACAGTGTCTGTGGGATTCATACCTCTCATCCTCTGAAGATGTAAACTTTTATCAAAAGGATTCACAAGTTCCTGACTGAGTTTCTGAGGGTGTGAACTCTTTAAGTAAGTGACTTGTGAATTCTCTTACTTGTTGGCTAACAAAGTATTAAGTAAGGGTGTTTTCAGTTTTTGGTTGATCAATTTAAAAGTTGCTAATGCTAGACAAAGAAAGTCTGATTCGTACTTCATAGTAGGGTACCATGTCCCATACAAGGTATCATGCAGGAGATCAGGAGTAAAAAGTGCAATCAGAGAAAGTGGGAATGGAAAGAGAGAGAGAGAGAGAGAGAGAGAGAGAGAGAGAGAGAGAGAGAGAGAGAGAGAGAGAGAGAGAGAAGCAGCAATGGACAGCCCATGTGCTATACTTGTGTCCTCATGATGGCAAGATAAATGGAGGAAGGCATGTTCGGTGGACCCCTTGTGGTGAAATTATGGATAGACATGGACATGGAAAGAATATCCACATGCATGCATTTTAGAATTGAGTATCTCATGGCACCCCAGGATTTAGAGATGGCCTTAGGTGGACCTAACCCAACCTCCCTCATTTTGCAAAGAAATAAACAGAGGCCAAGAAAGGTGAAATCATTTGCCTGGGATTGCACTGGTAGCCGAGTTGTGACTTGAGATTCTCTGTTTCCAATTTTTGCACCAGTATGCTTTGGAGCTGTTGTTGTTGTTGTTTAATCACATTTTATATTATCTTATATAATCATTTTTATTATTTATATTATTTTATCTATTATATTTTTATTTTCTTTATGTTATCTTATATTTATCTTATGTAATAAATATTTTATATTTATGTTATATGAATAGTGTTTTCCCAGAGGAACTTAAATGACCACATTTTTACAGATCTCAAAAATCAATAAATAAGTAATTTTTCAGCAATGGGAAAGTCCTTCCTGTCCCTATTAAGGCAGAGTTTAAAATCTAGCTGCTGATGGGGTTGGTGGGGGGCAGGGAATACATTTCATCTCTTTAAATTCAGAGAGGAGAGGAGGGAAAGAGAAGAAAAGTGACTACTGAGGTCTCAGATCCTGTGAAGCCATAAAAGCAAAGGGTCCGGCATGCTACCCATACTCACTCACCAATGATAACAAGAACTCCCATTTACAGAGTGCTTTGGGGTTCATAAAGAGACTTTCTTTACAATGTCCATGAGGAAGGAGTGGGTGTTTTTGACAGGACCTAATGCAGTGTCTGGCACATAGTAAGCACTTAAGAAATTTGTGCTAATTGCTTGGTTATCTCCACTTTATAGATGAGAAAACTAAAGCTCTCAGGACATAAAATGACATACTAAAGGTCATGTAGCTAGTAAGTATGGAAGCCAGAAGAAGATAGCATTGTGTAGTAGAAAGCATTTTGGGGATAGGAATGCTGACGTACTGTTGGTAGAATTCTGAATGGGTTCAACTGTTCCAAAAATCAATTTATTTATTGTTTATACTAGCGTAGCAGGGGCCTAACCCAGTGGATAGAGTGCCGACCTTGGAGTCAAGAGGACCTGGGTTCAAATCTGGCTTTGGACAACTACTAGCTACCTGACCCTGGGCAAGTCACTTACTGATGTTTGCCTCAGTTTCCCTGATCTGTAACATGAGCTGGATCAGGTAACATTAAACCACTCCAGTATCTCTGCCAAGAAAACCCCAAATGAGATCAGGAGCAGTCAGACATGATTGAAAAATGACTGAAATAACAAAAGCAGGGGACTGGCCACCAAGCCCAGTCTTTATGAGCATTAAGAGTGTTTTCTTATGTGCATCAGTATTTGTCCTTTTATTTTAGCTGAAGGGGTTCGTCTATAGCCTTGTGAGTTTTAAAATGTGAAAAGAGAATACCTCAGGTCCAGAAGTGAGGGAGTGGAGTCCAAGCTGAATTTTGTAGCCATTCTAGCATCAGTGCCCTAAGAGCAAGGAACCAACATAAAAATCCAACCCAGCAGTAGCCAAGACGAATGACCTTCAAGACCTTATCTGGTGGCAGCCAAGAGGAGAAATCATCCAAAGGGACGCCAGTTTGGGATATGTACTTGGTAGGACTACTATTAGGTAGAAATTCTTTTATCTAAACTCAGTCTCCTTGGAGAGGCATAGGGGAGATGGTACCCTAGAGCAGGGGTCAGCAACCTTTTTGGCCATGAGAGCCATAAATGCCACATCTTTTAAAATGTCATTTCGTGAGAGCCGTGCAGTGCTCACAGTGCGGCTCCTGTAACAGCGCCTGAAAAAAATGGACTTTATGGCTCCTGCAGAAAGAGCCGTATCTGGCCCTCAAAAGAGCCAGATATGGCTCGAGAGCCGTACGTTGCCGACCCCTGCTCTAGAGGTTCTAGGGGGAAATGTTTGTACTTCTGTAACTGTTCTATCTTTTAAGATAAAAGTTCATAAAAGATGGGCAGCGCCTAGGTGGTACAATGATTAGAGTGCTGGACCTGGAGTCAGGAAGACCTGAGTTCAAATCTAAATTATTAGTGCTATGACCCTAGGAAAGAAACTTAACCCTGTTTCCCTCAGTTTAACCATCTATAAAATGAACTAGAAAAGGAAATGGTAAACCACTTTATTATCCTTGCCAAGAAAATGCCAAATAGGGTCATGAAGAGTCAGATACAATAGAAATGAGGGAACAACACCAAATTATAAAAGATAATTTAAAGACAAATCTATAGGGAGCAGCTGGGCTGCTCAGTGAATTGAGAGCCAGGCCTAGAGTTCAAATCCAGCTTCAGACACTTTCTAGCTGTGTGACCCTGAGTAGGTCATTTACCCCCATTTCCTAGCCCTTACCTCTCTTCTGCCTTGGAACTAATACATAGTATTGATTCCAAGACAGAAAGTGAGGGTTTAAAGAAAAGTCAAAACTTTATAAAAGTGAATTAATGTTCATCGATTCAATGGAACTGGAGTACTAGTCACTGGTAATGAATAATGAAGGATAACACCTCCAGAATGGGAGCTTGAACCAATAGCATTAGAAAAGAGACACTCCATCCCCCGAAGTATCCTTGAGGAGAGGGATAGAGCTGTCCTGCCTCTGGGATAGGATAGATTATTCACTGATATGAGATCAAAAATGCTCTTGATCCAGTAATACTTCTACTAGAAATTCTACAGACTACTTCTACCAAGGAGGTCAAAGACATACAGAAAGGTTATATATGATCTTTATATATATATATATATATGTATATATATATATATACACACACACATATATATACATACACACATATATGTGCGTATGTATGTGTATGTATACACACATATATGTATGTGTGTATCTATATTTATACATACATATACACATATGTTCTTTTGGTGGTATCAAAGAATTGGAAAGATAGTGGGTGCCCATAGATTAGGGAATTGTGGGACATATTGTGCTTCTGTAAATATAATAGACATCATTGTGCCATTAGAAACTACAAATATGAAAAATTCAGAGAAATTTGGGAAGACATATGAATGAGAGCAGAACAAACAAGAGCCAGAACGCATGCCAAGAGACAATAATGCAAAAGAAAACAGCATGGAAAGTTCTCAGGACTCCGACCAATTGAATGGCCATTAGTGACCTTAGAAAGCTTGATGATGAAGTTTGTCTCTCAACCCTCCAAAGACAGGGTGGTAGACGAGCAGTGTGGAGGCAGATACATGATATTCTTTCAGTTGTGACCATTGTGTTGATTATCTTGACTGTTCTTCTTTGTTACAAGGGAGAGTTCTTCTTGGAGAGGAATGAATCATTGGGAAGTCACAATGATTTTTTTTTTTAAGAAAGATAAGAGCATCAGGGGCAGCTGGGTAGCTCAGTGGATGGAGAGCCAGGCCTAGAGACAGGAGGTTCTAGGTTCAAATCTGTCCTCAGACACTTCCCAGCTGTGTGACCCTGGGCAAGTCACTTGACCCTGTTTGCCTCCGCTTCCTCATGTCTCAAATGAGCTAGAGAAGGAAACCATTCCAGTATCTCTGCTAAGAACACCCCATCTGCAGTCATGAAGAGTCAGACATGGCTGAAAACAACTGAGCAACAACATCTTATTGAAGGAAAGTCTTTACAGTTACATTTTCAAAGGCAATAAACAGGAAAAAAACATGGAGTTATTCTTATATATTCTTGATAACTCTCATCAACTATGAGCCTGTAAAAGTTCTGGTCTGCTTCATAAAATCATTTGTTCAGTTCACAAAAGAAGAAATACAAGCTATCAACAACTATATGAAAGACTATTCTGTATCACTAATAATAAGAGAAACACAAATCAAAACTATTGCTTCACTCACCCCCAGCAAACTGCCAAAGATGATAAAAGCCAAGCATTAATCAGTGTTGGACGGGCTGACCAATCTGGAGAGCAATTTGGACTTGGGCTCAGGAAATGATTGAAATGTCTGTACCTCTTATTCCAGAGACCCCTCTGCTAGGAGTATCGGGCGATCAGTGCCAGAAAGAAAAATCTCTAATGGATAAAAAGATGTATAGCAGGATTTTTTGTGATAGTAAAGAAATGGTCTTTTGCCTTTCCACGTATTCCTATGTATATACCATGCCTGACACATAGTAGGTGCTTAATAAATATTTATTGACTAATTGACTGGAAAAAATGGATGTCCATCCAACTGGGAATGGCTAAATGAATTGTAATGCATGAAAGTAATAGAATATGACAGTTCTGTATGATATGACAATGGTCCAATGACATGGGACATGTGACAATAAGAGAGTCCCTTGGGTTCCTTTTCGTTGCTTGACAGGGTTGGTTCTGTCGATGGAGGAGTTCACGCAAGAGATACACGAGCCTTTATTAAGACATACTAAGGGGGCAGCTAGGTGGCTCAGTGGATAGAACACCAGACCTAGAGACAGGAGGTCTTGAGTTCAAATCTGATGTCAGATAACTTCCTAGCAAGTCACTTAACCCCCATTGCCTAGTCCTTACTGCTCTTTTCTTTTGAAGCAATACAGAATACTGATTCTAAGACGGAAGGTAAGAGTTTAAAAAAATTAAATTTAAATTTAAAAAGATTTACTAAGAGCCAGGCACTGGGCTAAGTACTATGAATACAAAGAAAAAAATTAAAACTGTTGCTGTCTTCAAAGAGCTTCCATTCTAATGGAGGTCATTAATTAAATGATATTTATATAGCTCTTTTAAGATTGGAAAATGCCTCGCTGAGCTCATTTGAGCTCACAACTCTGTGAAGGGGGTATTTCCAGTATCCCTGCACCTGCCATTTGTGGATGAAGAAACTGAGGTTCATAGAAGTGACTTGCCCAGCATTGCATGGCTAGGAAGTGTTGGAGGCAGAATTTGAACCCAGGTCTGCCTAACTCCCCCTCACTATTATGTACCTTCCCTGTGTGTATTTATGTGTCTGTCAGTCTGTCTCTGTGTCTTTCATTCTCTGTCTCTCTCCCTTCTCTCTAGGTTACATATAGGTATGGATAAATGTGTATATATCTGCATTATACATTAATACAGATTAACATATACAGATTAATATGTGTATTTGTATACAATAATAATAGCTAACATTTATAGAGCATTTTAAGGTTTGCAAAGCCCTTTGAGATAGCAGGTTATTTTAACCTTATGAGGGAGGTGTTATTATTATTCCCATTTTACAAGTAAGGAAAATGAGACAGAGAGATTCAGTGACTTGAGCAGGGTCACACAGCTGGCAAATACCTGAGGTGGAATTTAAACTAAGGTCTTCCTAACTACAAGTCCAAATATAGATAGATATAGATATAGATATAGATATAGATATAGATATAGATATAGATATATAGATAGACAGATAGATAGATAGATAGATAGATAGATAGATAGATAGATAGATAGATATAGATATAATGCATTGGCTTTTAATTTTATGAGGGGTAGCAAGGCATAGGAGATGGAGAGCCAGTCTCAGAGGCAAGATAACAAGTTCAAGTCCCACTTCAGACCCATTCAGGCTGAATGATGCTGGGTCAATCCTTTACCTGTAGAAAATAGCTTCTGATTTGTGTTGCTGGACATATTTTGCCACTAGGTAATTCCCAACTCCTTTGAAATCATAGCTTCAGTAAAAGAAGAATATAGATAGACAGACAGACAGAGAGATAGGTAGGTAGGTAGGTAGATAGCAGGGGAGAGAGAGGGTAGATGACAGATAGATAGATAGATAGATAGATAGATAGATAGATAGATAGATAGATAGATAGATAGATAGATAGATAGATAGATGATAGACAGACAGATAATAGATGATAGACAGACAGACAGACAGACAGACAGACAGACAGACAGACAGATAGATAGATAGATAGATAGATAGATAGATGATAGACAGATAAATAATAAATGATAGACAGATAGATAGATAGATAGATGATAGACAGACAGATAATAGATGATAGACAGACAGACAGATAGACAGACAGACAGACAGACAGATAGATAGATAGATAGATAGATAGATGATAGACAGACAGATAGATAATAGATGATAGATAGATAGATAGTCAGATAGATAGATAATAGACAGGCAGATAGATGATAGATAGATAGATGATAGATAATAGATGATAGACAGATAGATAGATGATAGACAGATAGATAGATGATAGACAGACAGATAGAGAGAGAGATAGAGAGATAAATAGAGAGACAGACAGACGGATAGATAGACAGATGGATGGATAGATAGGCAGACAGCTGGAGAGAGAGAGAGAGAGAGAGAGAGAGAGAGAGAGAGAGAGAGAGAGAGATACTTAACCTCCCTTGCCTAGCCCTTACCACCCTTCTGCTTTGTAGGTAAGGATTTTTACTTTTTTTTTTTAAGTGCCCCAGATGACCCACAAAATGGATGATGGATAATAGGAGTTGGCTCTATCTGCATAACGAGACCCAGGTAAACTCTCTCCCCAGAGCCTGCACTTTCAAACAGTCTGTCTTCTGTTTGATCTTTCTGGCTGAAAAACCCATTAACGTGGTCATTTCTTCCATTCATTTGCTCGTTTCATTCATTCATTCTTGTATTAAGTGCCCACAAGAGCTACATGTTAGGAATTAAGGAAGAGGGAAAATTTAGATCAGAGGGACCCCAAACTTCCTTGAACTCACAGTTTAATAAGGGGGAGAAGACCCCGAGCCAAATAACCCTATTATTTGCAGTGCCACAATGATAGATGCCACAGAGAACCAAGACCAAGGGCTATACGATGTCCCTGGGGCTGGATTGTGCCTGGGTTCCAGGTATTTTGAGCCTTCCATTACTGAAGACTGTAGGATCACAAGATTTAAGGCCAGACCAATCTTAGAGTCAGATGGATGGCCATCAGCATGAAGGCAGGGAGATCACAGAGAATTGTGGGGTTTGCGGAATAGGCCAGTCTGGGGAACCGTAGATTGCAAGAGGAGGAATAATACATGAGAAGACCAGAAAAATGAGGAAGGGGCCAGGCAATGAAGAGCTTTAAATTTCCAAAAGAGGACTTTGTGTTTCATCAAAGAGGCAGCTAGTAAGAAGCCTGGAGTCTGCTGAGTGTGTGGGGGGGGAGGAGGATGTGATTGGATCTACACTTTGGAAAAATCACTTTGGTGACTAAATGGAGGTTGGACTGGAGTGGGGAGAGACTCCAGGCAGGCAGACCCACCAGCACCTAGTGTAATAGTCCACACTGGAGGAGATGAGAGTTTGCATCAGGGTGGGGGCAACGTCAGATCAAGGATTGACTAGCCAGTCGAAGAATATGTCTTTATTAAATGTCTACCCTGTGCCAGGCACCGTGCTAAGCGCTGGGGTTGCAAAAAGAGGCAAAAGGTAGTCTTTGTCCTGAAGGGGCTTTCAGTCAGCCTAATAGGAATGCTGGGAAGGTTGAAACTACGAGACTTGGCCACAGACTCGACAAGACTTGCCCCAAGTCACACCTTTACTAAGGAGTAAAGCCTGGATTCTAACCTCGGTCTTCTGAGCGACTCTGATGTTCTGCCCACATTTTGTATCACTCCACATCCGTGCCAGCCTGTAAACTTTAGCTGCCCCTTGGGTCCACAGTGTTCAATCCAGCCCTCACATTAATCAGTCTCACCCAATGCTAACCATTTATAGTAGACATATTTCACCTTTATGCATGCTAGCCTATTAGGACTAAAGCCCCAGAGACAGAAGACATGAGGAGAAAACATTGCGTCCAGTCCCCTGCCTCCCGTCAAATGCTGCCCCAGTTTTATGAGCTTGGGGCAACTTTCCCCTAAGGGGTTGAGCAGGAGCCGAAGAAACCCCTCTGTTTGGCTTGTGAGCCCTTCCCACCTTCCAGTCTTCTTACCCCGACCCTAATTCTTCTACCCACTCCGGCATCCAGCAATGCCGGCTCCCAGATGTTCCATCCACCCATTCTGTGCCTCTTTGCTGGAATCTCCAACTCCTGGTCCTTCAAGTCTCAGCTCGAATCGGACCTTCTGCAGAAGCCCTTTCCCAGGCCCCCAGTAGCGGGTGCCTCCCCACAGAGATCACCTCCCATTTGGGTCGTGTCTCCCCATTACTGGAAGCTCCTCCAGAGCAGGGCTCGGATCGTGCTTGGCTCAGAGGAAGCTCTCAATATATTATTAGTTGCTTGATCTACTGACCTTAAGCAGATCACTTCCTCACCCGTGAGCATCATTATTCTCGTCTATACTATGAGGGGGTGGCACTAAAAGACCTGTAAGGCCCCTTCCTTCTGGCTCTGACGTTTTATGTTCCCCATCCTAAGGGAACTGCCCTGCTCAGACACTCTGGGATTCAACTAATGAATATTTGAAAAAGATTTCCAAGGAAGGAAATTCCAAATATCTCTTGATAACTCGATTTCCAGCCCGGTAGGTGGTGTATGAACATAGCCCAGAAGCCCACAGCTCTAAGTGGCTATGAGGAGAGTCAGGAGGTGTCCCAAGCAGTTACTGAAGGCCATCCCAGATCCTGTCCTCTCTCTCTGCCTTCCCAAAGCTGGTCCATCCTGTAAGGTCCAGCTCAAATGCCGCCTGCTGCCTATAACCTCCCCCAGTCTGCTAGCCAGAAGTGCTCTTCACTCCTCTGACATCCTGAGAATTCACTGTCTTGGGTTGTGGCCATTTGGGTCCATGGTGTATCCCTAAAGCAGATTGTAAAACTCTAGAGGACAGCGACTGTGTCTTCCATCTTCACCTCTCTTTCAGGATCCTGCGCAGTGTCTTGTATGAATAGGCTTTCAAGAAATATTTATTGCATGACTGTATGAATGATCTAGAGCATAAGGCAAATGACACACTTTATTCTGCCTTTAAATATTTGTTAAAGCTTCTCATTGGGGCAGCTGGGTGGCTCAGTGGATAGTCAGACCTGGAGAGGGGAAGTCCTGGGTTCAAATTTGGCCTCAGTCACTTCCTAGCTGTGTGACCCTGAGCAAGTCACTTAACCCCCATTACCTATCCTTTACCACTCTTCTACCTTAGCCTCAAAACTTAGTATTGATTCTAAGACAAGAGAAGGATTAAAAATAAAATAAAACCAACCTTCCCATCATATACCATATAGGCAGCAAGATTTCAGGACCCTGGCTTGTGTTGGATTTGGGTTTATGCCCTGATTCTGACACTTCATCACTGTGTGACTATGAGTGAGTTATTTAATCTCTCTGAACCTCAGTCTCTTTATCTGTCAAATGAAGATAATAATCCCTCTTAATAGCTGCCTCACAGAGTTGTTGTGAAGTTCAAAAAGACATGGAAAGAGAGTGGTAAGAGACATAATCTTAGGACGTAGTCAGTATGGAAATTTGTTTTACATGTTAATACAGAATTGTTACAAAGGGTTTTGTTTTTCTTTATTTTCAGTCAAAGGGGGAAGGGATGAAGAACAGAGAACAAAATAAATGCTTGCTAACTAAAAAATGAAAATGAAATTAAAAAATAACCTTGCAAAGTTAGTTATTTTTATTTTAATATCTGCTATATAACAATGCTTGTTGACTGATGATGCCACTAATTTTTACACTGTTACAAGGACCACAAATTCTTTGTCTTAATGTTGCTTGTCACAGATAGAGGGCACAGGGCTATGAAGAATGGATCAGAATGGCTGAACAAATTGTGGTAGATGCTTGTGATGGAATACCATTGTGCTATAAGAAATAATGAGCAGAATGCTCTCAGAAAAACCTGGGCAAACTTACGTGAACTGATGCAAAGCAAAGTAAGCAGAACCAGGAGAGCACTGTATGCAGAAACAGCAGCTGCTCAATAATCAGCTCGGTCTGACTTAGCTGTTCTCAACAATGCAATGATCCCAGATAAGCCTGAAAGATGAAAATGCTATCCAAAAGGAACTGATGAAGTCTGATTTGCAGATTGACGCATTCCATTTTTTTTACTTTCCTTTTCTTGTTTTCCTTTCTTTTTGAGGGGAGGGGTTGTGTGTTCTCTCATAACATGACTAATATAGAAATGTTTTGCATGGCTGCCCATGTATAATATATATCAAATTGTTTGCCATCTCAATGAGGCAGGAAGGAAGGGAAGGAGGGGAAGAATTCGAAACATGAAATTTTTAAAAATGAATACTAAAAATTATTTTTACATATAATTGTAAAATGGAGATAATGCTATATTACTGACCTTGTGAGATTGTTGTGAAGATCAGCTCTCTTGTTCAGTCATTTCAGTCGTGTCTGACTCTCCGTGTCTCCATTTAGGGTTTTCTTGGCAAAGATATTGGAGTGGTCTGTCGTTTCTTTCTCTAGCTCATTTTACAGATGAGGAAACTGAGGCAAACAGAATTGATTGACTTGCCCAGGGCCACACAGCTGGGAAATGTCCGAGTCCAGATTTAAACTCAGGAAGATGAGTCTTCTTGACTCCAGGCCCTATCTATTCATTGCGCCACCTAAATGACTAAAAAGAGGACTTTTTCAAATGTGAAGAAAATGGCTCATGTTCCATCAAGCTCTATTACTGATACACCTAGTTCCAAATGCTAACTGTTCTCTCCTCCTGGGATTCCATCCTGGATTTGAATCTCTGGCCAATCATTGTCCAAGGCGATCTCCACGAGGCTCCCTTTGCTTTCTCTCCTTCTGTACCTCTCCATGTTCCTCAAAGCCATCCGTCCATTTACAAGGTCAAGCCCAACTACTTCACCCACCTCTGTGTTGGCCACGGGAGAGGGCTTGGATGCTCATTTTCCTCTTGGTGGTTATTTATTTTATTATTTGGAACATACTGTCAAACACGGAATGCTTTCTGTGTCCTTGTCTGCCCCGGGCATGCCCTCCTCTTTGCTCACTTGCTCATGTCTCCCCAAGGTTTAACTTCTAGCTTGTCAAGTGTTGAGTTAGCCTGCTTTCCCTGATTATAACTCACATAACAGAAGGCCACTGGGGAGCATGGGCAACAGTGAACCAAACAGCTGCCCTAGGAATCTTCCTAGCTTTGGGTTCCAAAATCCTCCCCACAATGCTCAGTCTGTACCAGCAGGATCTCTCGCCCTTTAAACTGATAAAGATCGAGCATGCCTAGATAGATAGACAAGCAGGCAATCAGACAGACAGAGAGAAAGAGAAAGAGAGTGATAAAGAGAGACAGAGAGAGAGAAAGAGACAAATGACAGACAGAGACAGAGAAAGAGACAGACAGACAAAGAAAGCAATAGAGAGAGACAGAGACAGACAGAGAGAAAGAGAAAGAAAGAAAGAAAGAGAGAGAGAGAGAGAGA
>NC_058135.1:270982174-270991661 GCF_016433145.1 Gracilinanus agilis
AAGGAAGGAAGGAAGGAAGGAAGGAAGGAAGGAAGGAAGAAAGAAAGAAAGAAAGAAAGAGAAAGAGAGAGAGACAGAGAAAGAGATGGAGAGACAGATAGACAGAGAGAGAAAGAGACAGAGAGAAAGACATAGATGTATGGATATATGCATATATATGCACACACATACACATATATGTATAATTTTATAAGATATATTTTTGTGCTATAGGTAAATATATTGACTTGTGTTTAAATATTTATTAAAGTACCTCTTATGGTAATAAAGATTTGACAATAAAATAAATGCCCATCAACTAAGGAATGACTGAACAAATTGGAATACAAACATGGAATGGAATGTTGCTACTTGTCCCTTCAGTAGAGTCTGACTCTTCATGATCCTTTTGGAATTTTCTTGGCAAAGATACTGAAATGGTTTTCCATTTCCTTCTCCAATTCATTTTACAAATGAAGAAACTGAGGCAAAAAGGGTGAGGTAACTGGCCCAGGGTTACATGGCTAGGTAAGTGCCTGAGGCTGGATTTTAATTCAGGTCTTCAGGTCTTCCTGACTTTGGCCCTGTCACTCTATCCACTGAGCTATCGTTGCTACACCAAAGGGAAAGATTATTGGGAATGTAGAAAAGGCTGGGACGATTCATATGAACAAAGGGAAGTTAAATCCAATGCTGGCTCTTGCTGCCACCTAACTGCCCCCTCACTCTCTTCTAAACTTTCTACATTCTGGGTACCAACCTCCTCATCCAACCCAAACTGCTCCCTCCAAAGAGATCCATGATTTCTTAATAGCAAAACCTAAAGGCATGTTCTCAGTCTCCACTTTCTGGATCACCTTGCAAACTCTGCCACTATTGCTCACTCTCTGCTCCTTGGAGACTCTCTTCCTTCTAGGTTTTCACGACTGCTCTCTCCTGGTTTCCTTTCAGCCTCTCTGACTGGTCCTTCTCTTTCCCTTTTGTTTCATCTCCATCTGCTTTAGTCATTAATCATGGGTGTCCCCTAAGGCTCCAGATAGAATGGGGGACCTAAGTCAGTAAGACTTGGATTCGAATCCTCCCTCTGACACTTACTAGCTCTATGACCCTTGTCAGGTCACTCAACAATCTCACGACCTATATTTAAGGGATATTGGAGGTGAGATTATTTTGGAAACACCAGAAGTGAATCTAAAGAATTTTCAAAAAAGCCTTGTGGGAAATATGGCTCCAATATTCCTGCGGTAAGCGTTCCATAGGATCAAATAAGAGTATTTACATTTCTGTAACACTTTAAGGGTTGTAGCATGTTCTATAAGCGTTGGCTCCTTTGGCCCTTACAACTCTGTTCTTTTTTAGTTCTCCCATTCTATCCCAACTAGTCCAACTCCTTCAGATTTGACAGGTCAAGAAACTAAGTCCCAGAGCAATGAAATTGACTTGTCCAAGATCACTTAGCTTGCTGGTGGTAGAGTAGATGTACACCCCTGTGTCACCCCAGTCCCAAAGCCCAATGGTATGGAACTCTTTCATCTTTGGCGGAATCAAATGTCCTACCCTGAGTGAGAGATGGAGGGAAGTTGGCCAGAGCCTCAGGTCTTCAAGGTCAAGTTGCTTCAGACACTTGTGGCTTCCAGTATGGAGAGGAAAGAAAGCAGAGGACCACTCCTCTTCAGGTGACTTTGGGAAGATAGGAGAAGAGCTGGCAGTCTCCATCTCATTCCCATCCCAGCCTGCTACACTAGAGCCTCCAGGGAGTTTCTCCTTGGTGAGATTTAGAACTCTCACTTGGTTGAGTTGAGTCATCTTGCTACAGCCAACCTGAAAAATCACTCAAAGCTACCCAAATAGTTATAATAGAACACATCTTTAATTGGGCCAAGGGAGACGATGCTCACAGGCCACCCCACAGAGCCGCCAATTTGGGAACACTGTCGAAAGACACCAATATAATGGGAATTTCCACCGGCCTGCAGGACTCGGGGTCATATATATACTTTAGGGAATATAGGAAAGGAAGGACAAGTGTACATGAAGGCTTGGGAAAGAGGATGGAGCTGGAGGCTAGGGTGCCTGAGAGTGGCCTAAATACAATAGGAGAAACTAAAAAGGCAAAAAGGGTTCTTGAGATTTTTACTAGATCCTCTAATTCTTTCTAGGGTGATCAAGGGGTGTTTGAGGGTTCATTGTTCAGTCAGAGGGTTTTGGGGAAGACAGGTTATCAGGGACAAGGCTCAATTTGGGGTTTAATAAAACAAGGTTGTCACCACCTACCAATGGGAGGGCTCCTTTGCTTTATTGGCCAGTACATATTTTCCTATATTGACATTCTCTAGTTTTTACTTTGCTGGGCTTTGGATAAATGGATTTCTTGGCTGTTATATGTGTTCGTTGTGGAACTGGTATTTGGTGAGAAAGGAGCCAAGCCTTGGATTTAGAGCTTGGGGTCCTCTTTCCCCCAATAATAATGACACGGTGGTCAGAAGTTAGATCAAACCTGACCGTATGCTCTAGATGAATAACATTTAAGAAAGTAGATAAATAATATTTCTAGTCTGGCGCCCCTATCTCTGAGGAGGGCAGGATGGTGGCCTCTGGCCCCAGCCTCCTGCTTCTCTTCCCATCAGGAATGAAAGTCTCTCTGGGAGACTTGTGTGGGGAGAAGAGGTTAGAGATGTTTATTCTTCCTCCCTTCAAGCTGTACAACAGACCTCTCTACACTCGGGGTCTTCCCTACAACTGATGACCTGATTTGTCTTTTAATCTTTCCCTTTAAAAATGGTGGTCTTCCTAGAAGAGGCCCTTGGGAAGTAGAAAGCTCTCCCAGATAGGATTCATAAAACAAATGCTTTTTTGCCCTCTGGGCCAATCTAGCCTGAACAGTCCCATCTGTGGAAGAGCGATGACAAAAAACTTCACATTTTCTTTCCCCTCTTGGCCCAGGAGAACCAATGGTATGCACGAAGCTCAAATGACTTTTAAAATGATGTCAAGATTAAAAAAAAAAATAAAAAACTTAAAACGGTCCTTAACTCTGTTGCCAATTACCACCTCAACTTATTTAAGCAGAAATAAGTTTAAATGTCTAATTAATTTTTCACCAATTACATCTGCTTTACATGCTGCATATTATACAGCCTTGGCACGGAAAGTAATTGGATCCGTTTATAACCAGTTTCTACTTCCTAGTTTTCAAAGTAACTCAATGCTGTTGTCCTCGGGAAGATATAAATCGCCCCAAACTGGTTTCATTGCAACTTTATGAAATTCATAAAGCATTTCTATTTATAGAGGGGAAAGTGGTTTGGAAGATGAAAACTGCCAGATAAGGACTAAATTATTCTGCGCTTTATAAAAATCTTGTTTAACCAAACTTCAATTTGGGGACAACATTAAACAGAACCGAGGCTGCTCCAAGCTCGTTGGTTCAGTTTGGTTTTCAGTGAGCATGTGGACGCCCTTAAAACTTTTGGGCTTTGCCATGAAAACGGGAAGAACAAATTTTATTTGAATTTCACAATTTCGCATTAACAGGAGGGCTGGTCACTTAACTTCTCAGATTCCTCATCTGCAAAATGAGAGCCTTGGGCCACATGATCTCTAAGGTCACTTAGTTGCAACATTCTCTCTTCTAAGGGCCCTTCTAGATTCTAAGATTCCCCTCCCCGGCTCTGACATTCTAGGTTCTAAGATCTTCAGCTCTGACAGTCTAGGTTCTAAAGTCCCCTCTCAGTTCTGACATTCTAGGTTCTAAGTTCCCTCCAAGCTCTGACATTCTAGGTTCTAAGGTCTCCTCCAGCTCTGACAATCTAGCTTCTAAGTCTAGGTTCTAAAGTCCCCTCTCAGTTCTGATATTCTAGGTTCTAAGTTCCCTCCAAGTTCTGACATTCTAGGTTCTAAGATCTCCTCTAACTCTGACAGTCTAGGTTCTAAAGTTCCCTCCCAGCTCTGACATTCTAGGTTCTAAGGTCTCCAGCTCTGACAATCTAGCTTCTAAGTCTAGGTTCTGAAGTCCCCTCTCAGCTCTGATATTCTAGGTTCTAAGTTCCCTCCCAGTTCTGACATTCTAGGTTCTAAGATCTCCTCCAGCTCTGACATTCTACTTCTAAGTCTAGGTTCTGAAGTCCACTCCAGCTTGGACATTCTAGATTCTAAGGTTCCCTCCCCCAGCTCTGACAGTCTAGGTTCTAAGATCACTCTCTAGCTCTGACTTTTTAAATTCTAAGTTCCCTTCCAGCTCTGACATTCTAGATTCTAAGATGTCCTCCAGCTCTGACATTCTAGATTCCAAGATCACTCCCCAGCTCTGACCTTCTAAATTCTAAGTTCCCCCAACAATTCTGACATTCTAGATTCTAAGATACCTGTTATGGTGAATCTAGGGTCTGAGTTAATTGGGAGTGTTGAGTCCTAACGGGACACCAAGATATGGTAGTGAATCCAAAAGGTCAAAACCCAATGCAGCTGATGTTAAAAGGAGAAAGTGTAGAATCTGCTTGCTCCAATCCCCAGATGGCTAACAGTATCCCACGGCTAACAGCCAAAGCTAGGAATCAGCTGGTAGTGGAATTCGGCTAATCCCTTGTCCAACTGAAGTCCTGTAAGTTTGATGTTGATGGCTATATCCCTTTTCTTAATTCACTATAGATCTGATTACTTGATCTATAAAGATTAATTAATTAGTTTGATCTATCTGACTGCAGATTTGTTCCTAAGAAGCTGATTAAAGGATGTTGAAGTAAACCCCTTTCCTAAGTGGACACAGGACGCAGTCAACTGAAGCCCCACTAGATCTTTGAGACTCACAGGTAAGTGATTTCTTTTAAGATGATTTAATAATTGATGACATTAGGGAAAGGGAACTGGGTAATTGATGGAAAGTGGGAATTGGGAATCCTAAATAAATCTAGATGGATAAATTGATGTTGAATCTTCACTTGAATCTTGTTGATCAAAGATCTTGGTTGGCTGACAGGCCTCAGCCCTGAGTCAAGGTTAACCCTGCTGGATGATAGTTGTCTTTGCAGATCTTCTTGGTGTTTATAAACCAAGAAACAGAGAGTGGTGAACCCTGTTGTATCAATATGATAGCTGAAGCTGGTTGCTGAGTGAAAGAGTATAAACTCTTGCCTAAACCCTATCCACCCTCACCCAAACATCTCCAACTGAGACCAAGATGAATTCAGATCTGTTCCTTTTATACCCAAGTCTAACTGCTTTGGCTCATGCCAAGCTCAGTCCATTCTGCATTCTAAGCAGGTGACTGTCCATCATCCTTGACTCAACATGGCTGCCATATATTGCCTTACATACCCCCAGCTCTGATATTCTAGATACTAAGATCTCTTCCAACTCTGACATTCTAAATTCTAAGATCAACTCCCAGCTCTGACATTCTAGACTCCAAGATCACTCCCCAGCTCTGATCTCTTAAATTCTAAGTTCCCTCCCAGCTCTGACCTTCTAAATTCTAAGATCTCCTCCAGTTCTGACATTCTAGATTCCAAGATCACTCCCCAGCTCTGATCTCTTAAATTCTAAGTTCCCCCAACAATTCTGACATTCTAGGTTCTGAGATCCCCTCCTACTTTGACATTCTAAATACTAAGATCACCTCCCAGCTCTGACATTTTGGGTTCTAAGGTCCCTCCCAGTTCTGATGTTCTCTGTTCCAAGATCCCTTGTGGCATTAATATTCTATATTTTATGTTCTAAATAGTCAACATTAATTCCAGATGTGAGGAGGTACATTGCCTCACTTCTCAGGAGCCACCACAAAGCTGCTATAAACATTTTTGTACACATAGGTCCTCTTCCCCCACCTTTCAGAAAAACAAAAAACTCTTACCTTCCATCATAGAATCAATAATGTTCCAATCAATCAATAATTGGTTCCAAGCCAGAAGAGTAGTAAGGGCTAGGCAATGAGGGTTAAGTGACTTTCCCAGGGTCACTCAGTTAGAAAGTATCTGAGGCCAGATTTGAACCTAGGACCTCCCATCTCTGGATCTGGCTCTCAATCCACTCAGCCACCTTGCTGCCTAGCTGTCCATTCCAACCTTTTTTTTTTTTAATGTCTTTGGGATACAGACCTAGTAGTGGTTATTTGGCCAAAGGGCATGCATCATTTTATAGCCCTTTGGGTGACTTTGCAAAATTTGAAATGCTATAAAAATGCCAGCTATTATTATATATTTTGGACAGACCCTGCATATAAACAAGTTTGGGTCAGAATGAAAAAGCAAGACTGCTGTCAGGAAATTGCAAAGTCCCTTTAATAACTTCACACTCCTCCCAGAAACCCTTCCTTTTTTAATACCAATATTCTACCTGTGTTGTCTCACTCCACAGAGTCATGGAATACTAGAGTCCTTGTACAATTAAAAATGAGTATCCCTCAGAGGGCAATGGAGAGGCACATGGTAGAGTGAATAGGCTGCAACCCAATAAATAAGAAATGACATTGAACTTGGGCAGCAGATGTCACCAGGGAATGAAAAAGAAAATAGGCTGGGGCAATGGAGAGAGAGCAAGGGACCGATGATGGACAGCCCATATGCTTCAGGAGTATTCTCTCCACATCAGGAAAACCCCCTAGCATACTGGGTAAACTCTCTGGGGCCAACTCATGGAAAGAATTGGGCAAGAGTTGCCTAGGATGGGAAGATATAGATGGACTACAGTCTAAATCATTGGATGGGACATTTCCTCCATGGACTCAGTCACAGAGCCATTGGAGATTTAGAGCCCCTTTCTGGACAGTAGTGGTCCCTTCCTGTGTGGACACATCCAAAGCACTTCCAGATCTTGCCATGGACTTCGTAGCTACATCCTATGACCTCTAGGCTTTTACACAAAAGGTATCCTGAAGCTTCATTATCCCACAGGTGTTATTTCCCCTAAATAGACTGCGAGATCCTTGAGAAGAGGAACTGATTCCTTTTTTCTATTTTCTATTCATATTAGGGTACACCACAAGACCTTATAATAGCAAGCTTTTATCCAGAAACTACCTGCTGTATTTACAAATATTAGCTCATTTGATCTTCAGGTAGGTGCTACTTGTTTCCATTTTACACTTGAGAAAACTGAGATAAATAGAGGTTAAGTGATCTGAGGCTAGATTTGAACTCTGAATTCCTGACTCTAGACACAGTACTCTATCCGTGGAGCCATCAAGCTGATTGGAATATTCTCCCCCTTACCTGACTTCTTCAAGACTCAGTTCATACTCCACCTTCCATCAAAAGCAATATGTGGTCCCCTCATTGGCTAGTACCTTCCCTTGGAGATTATCTTCCATTTCTACTATATTTGGACATCGTTATTTGTGTGTTGTTTCTCTGTTAGAATATAAGTTCCTTGAGGGCAGGGACTATATTTTTGTCTTCATATCCTTAGCACTGACCAGAATACTTGGAACAAAATAAGTCTGACCTGTATAAATGTGTTTATACAAAAATGATTGTTTTCTTTGTCGATCTTACATCACATATATATATGTAATTATATATAAGTATATATATATATGTAATTATTTATATATATAAAATAGGGAGATCCTGGAGGGCCAAATCTCTTCTCAAGTCCCCAGGATAAGATATGTTGTAGGGCCACTTGCTTCTCAGATATGGGACAAAAACCCTAGAGCCAGGCAGTCTTAGCAGTGTCCCATCTTAATTAAATCACACTACCCTGAGATTTCTGTTGCCAGAAGCCTGAAGATGTTTCCATCAGAATGAAGGGAAAGAAGCTAATGCAAAGTCAGGCAGTGGCACTCAAGGGTCTCTATTTCTTTGACAGTGACTTCCCATTAGGGACCAGTAAAGCTGTCTTCCTGAGATTTATGTTCACGTAGAGAATTAGGGAGGCAGCAAGGTGTCAGGGAAAGAACACTAGATTTGGAATCAAAGGAATCATGCAAAGATCCCTCTTCAGGCATGGTTTGGACTAGCTAAAGCCCCTACCAGCTCTGAGATTCTGCAATAACTTTGAGTTCTGGCTCTCCCACTCATAAGTCACTTTTGCCACTTCTCGGCCTCAGTTTGCTTATCTGTATAATAGGGGGAATAGGGGGCAACTAGGTGGTTCCATAGATTGAGATCCAGGCCTAGAGATGGGAGGTCCTAGGTTCAAATGTGGTCTCAGACACTAGCTGGGTGACCCTGGGCAAGTCACTTAACTCCCATCGCCTAGCCCTTACCATTTTTCTGCCTTAGAACCAATATATATTATTGATTCTAAGACAGGTGAGGATTAAAAAAAATAATGGGGAGAATAATCTTCTCACACGTTTATGTACATCAAAGCACTATAGAAATGTGAGCTTATTAAAATAGACATCCTATTTCTTTCTTTTCTTTCTCTATTTCATTCTTGTATGTTTGTAGGGATATGATTTTTTTCTCCCAAGGATTGTTTGCTCTGTGTGCTCTAAAAGTTGGTCAGTTTTCATAAAAATTCTACATAGGGCTGAGAAGTACATATATTCTTCAGGAGTCCCATTAAGAAGATGCATTGAGGGTTTTTGCTTTAGTTTCCCCAACAACTTGTCTAATTCCATATTCTTCCTTTTGTTTATCTTTCTGTTAAACTTATCGAAAACCGAGAAAGGAATATTGAAATCTCCTGGCACTATTATATTATTGTCTATGTCTTCCTATAGCCAAGTTAATTTTTCCTTTATAAATGTAGATGCTAAGGCATTCCAAACATATAAATTTAATGTTGATATTGGTTTGTTGTCAATAGTTCCTTTTGGCATGGTATACTTTCCTTATTCATCCCTTTTTATGCTATGAATGCTTATTTCTTTCCTACAAGCCATGTGTCACTAGACCTTTTGTCTTCCTGGCTCAAATCTTTAAGTAATGACTGGTGTCTTTCATTAAAGAATCTCAAACCATTTAAAAATCAGTAATTAATGAATTTCAACCCCTAGAAAAATCAAGTATTATTATTTCTATTTGATAACGAGATCAAAAGTTGCCCAATCACTGGCAGAGGCAGGAAACAGATGAAGGAAATCTGCCTTTGTCCCCTGCTTCCACCAGTGAGCCCACTCTCCCTCCCTCTCTCACTCAGGAGCCTCCTTTCCCTTCTCTGATTGCTAGCCAAGGACTTAGAGCTGGGCTTTATATGTTTCCACTTAAAGTTTTGAATTCTATGTATAGTGTGTATGCCTTTGATATGTCTGGAATTTATAAAAGAAAAAGAGAAGAATGATATTTGATGCTTTTCAGAGATCGTTTTGGGGCTGAGCCTTATAGATTGTGGGTCAAATGCCAGTTTAAAAAAAATGCTTCACCAGAGCTCCTGGGAACTTGGCTCTATCAGAAATCTGTTTCAGAGAGAGAGAGAGAGAGAGAGAGAGAGAGAGAGAGAGAGAGAGAGAGAGAGAGAACAGAGACAGACAGAGACAGAGAGAGAACAGAGACAGACAGAGACAGAGAGAGAACAGAGACAGACAGAGACAGAGAGAGAACAGAGACAGACAGAGACAGAGAGA
>NC_058135.1:271030077-271045622 GCF_016433145.1 Gracilinanus agilis
AACCCTTGTACTTCGGTGTATTGTCTCATAGGTGGAAGATTGGTAAGGGTGGGCAATGGGGGTCAAGTGACTTGCCCAGGGTCACACAGCTGGGAAGTGGCTGGGGCCGGGTTTGAACGTAGGACCTCCCATCTCTAGGCCTGGCTCTCCATCCACTGAGCTGCCCAGCTGCCCCCCTACACTGATAGTCTTTTAAGAGTCAGAGGATACTGAATTTAGTACCTGGGTAAGCAAGAATGATTAGTTAAAATAGGACACTAGCAGATGGCAGGTTCTCCTACAACGGGACACCAGATGGGCTTTTCCCTGGCTCGGCCCCTGATCTGCCATGGGCTGCTTGAATTTTGTGCTACTTACCTTTGGTTTAAAAATTGCTGATTACGACTCCGAGAGAGTAGGGGAGAGAGGGTGGTCTTTGGAGTCAGGAAACTGAGTTCAAGAGATACCTCTGACATACCCAGGAAAATCATCTAGGCAAATCTCTAAGCCTATAGGGTTCAGGTGAATGAATAATAATAATAATAGTAGTAATAATAATAATACAGGAGGCCCTGGGTTCAAATCTAGCCTCAAACACTTCCTAGTTGGGTGACCCTGGACAAGTCACTTAACTCCCATTGTTTAGCCCTTACAGCTAGCTCTTCTGCCTTGGAACCAATATATAGTATTGATTCCAAGAGGGAAGGTAAAGGCTTACAAAATATAGAATAATAATAATAATAATAGCTAATGATACTGTGTTCTAAGCCCTTTCCAATCACTATTTCATTTGATCCCCACATCAATCCCAGGAGATAGGTGCCGTAGGTATCTTATATTACAACAGAGAAGAAGTCTGGGGTTAGAGGGCAAGTGACTTGTCCAGGGTCACACAGTGGGCAGCAGAGGTGGTATTCGAACACAGGGCCTGCCTCCACCTCCTCTGGGCCCATCATTGTCTCCTCCTGGGCACTCACAGCCATGTCCTTTCCCCCACTGCCGTCTCTCTTTGGCACCAACCCCTTTGGGTTCTTTGGAGTTTCTTGTGCAGGGGAAGGCCTGAGCCTTCAGTCACAACCGGTCGGCGTGGGCAGGAGTCTGGCCTCGGCCCTTGTGCCTCCTCTGCGCCTCAGTGTCCTCATCTGTCAAATGAGGGGGTCTCTGACTAGAGCCCTTCCCTCCGTCCATGCCAGGCTCCCTCAACAGCACGAGCCAATGGGCCTGACCCCAGAAGCAGGTCACGCTCGGGGCTTCTTGGCTCTGCCCTGTCTGGGCTGGGGGGCAGCGGGCAGAGCCCAGACTGGGGCCGTCGGGCGGGCGGCGAGGCCCATGATTTCCCACCCACCCCCACCCCCACAGGACCCCACATCAAAGCTGCCTTCCTGGGTGTGGCCTCCAGATAAAGGGGAAGATTAAAGAAGGGGCTGGAAGCTGGGCTCCCTGCTCCTCGCCCAGGACACTGACCACAGGAGCCTCGGCCGCCCAGCCTGCTCTCTGCAAAGTGCTCTCCCCACAGGCCCCTCTGGGAAGGGAAGGGAGGCAGAAAGATGGAGCCAAGGGGCCGGCCCTCTAGGTGGGGAGGGGACTGAGGAGATGGGGGGGTTGGGATTGGGGTCCTGGGGTGGGGGGGAGGATAATGAGGGGTCCCAGGCCTCTAGATGGGGGCAGAGAGTCTCTAGAATAGAAGTGGGGGGCCTCGGAACCTCAGCTTAGTCTGGATCTTGGCTAGGACACCCCGAATCCTTGAGGGCACCCCCACACCCAGACAGACTCCCTTTCTGAATGTCTTAACCCTTTCCTGACTAGCCTGTCAGCAGCCACGGTGGGTGGAGCCCGAGGCAGCCCTTCATTCTTGGAGCCTGGCCCTGGCCACTTCATTGGGGTTTGGTCCCTGGAGCAAAGGAGCCTGTAATGAGGCTCTCCTGGCCCCCAGGGCCCTCCCCCACGCCCCTACCCCAGGGACGGTCTGTAATTAGTGCTCTGGGGCGAGGCTGGAGAGGCTCAGACAATGTCATTTGAACTGGGATGAGACATGCCTCAATTGCTAGTCTGTGCTTTTAATTTTTTCCCCCTGGTGCCGTTGCATATACAAAAACCAGAGAGGGTTTAACCCTTTCCTGCTGGGCCCAACAGCCTGCTCCTTTGGTCTGGTCCCTTTGCAAGGCATCCACGAAGCGATAAGCAAGGATTAGGCACCTACTGTGTGCGGGGCACTGGGCATCGGCTCGGAGACCTGCATTCCAACCCCCCTGCCCCATGCCTGGGACGCAGAGACGTTCTCGGCTTCTGGGATCCATCAGTCAATCCGTGTCCGTGTGTAGAGATGATATTGTACATGCAGACCTGGATATATTTTGTGTATATAAAGATCTTTCTATCTATCACAGAGATGCTGGATGCTCTGGCAGGTCAGCGGCTGGACAGAGATTCTGAAGCAGCTCTTGGTGCCCCCATTAGATTATAAACTCCTCGAGGGGGGCTTATCTTTTGCCATTTGGGGACATCTCCAGCCCTTTAGTACAGTGGCCTGGTATGCAGGAGGCACTTAATAAATGCTTGTCGAAGGGCAGCCAGGTGGCAAAGTGGCTAGAGAGCCAGACCGAGAGGCTTAAACACCATTGCTTAGTCCTTACCGCTCTTCGGCCTTGGAATCTAAGATGTGCAAAGTAAGGGTTTAGAAAAAGAAAAGAAAAGAATTAATACTGTGTATTGGTTCCAAGGCTGAAGAGAGGTAAGAGCTAGACAACTGGGGTCAAGTGACTGGCCCAGGGTCACCCAGCTAAGATGTGTCCGAGGCCAGATTTGACCCCAGATCCTCCCTTCCTCCAGGCTTGGCTCTCCATCTAGCCATCCGGTCAATAAATATTTATTAAACCCTACTAGGACCCCAACACTGTCCTAGGCACTGGGAATGCCAGTACAAACAAATGTGTTCCTTGAAATGGCCACTACTTGCAAGAAGCTAACATCTAAATAAACAACAAGGGGGCAGCTGGGTAGCTCAGTGGATTGAGAGCCAGGCCTAGAGATGGGAGATCCTGGGTTCAAATCTGGCCTCAGACACTTCCCAGCTGTGTGACCCTGGGCAAGTCACTTAACCCCCATTCCCTACTCTTACCACTCTTCTGCCTTGGAGCCAATACACAGTATTGACTCCAAGACAGAAGGTGAGGGTTTAAGAGAAATAAATGAACAAACAAACAAACAACAAAAAATGGGGTTGGGGGGGATTCCAGCTCCTTCCACTCACAACCTGGGCGACCCACGAAGGTTAAAGATCCTCGAGGGCAGAGCTGTGCCTCTTGGACTGCGTCTCTGTGCCTGGGCCCCATCATTGAAGAAATGATCATGGATTTACGGAAGGACCGAGAGTCCTGGGCTCCAAGCTCGCCGCCTCCATGCCTGGGAGATTCTGAACAGAAATCCCTTAGTTTTTCCCAGGATTCCCTTGACTCTCTCCTACCCCTTCACGTTATTGTTTTATGACTTCTGTAGCTCCTCCCTCTCTCTCTCTCTCTCTCTCTCTCTCTCTCTCTCTCTCCTCTTCTCTTCTCTTCTCTTCTCTTGTCTGTCTGTCTGTCTCTCTCTTTCATTCTCTCTCTCTCTTCTCTTCTCTTCTCTTCTCTTGTCTCTCTCTCTCATTCTCTCTCTCTCTTTCTCTCTCTTCTCTTCTCTTCTCTTGTCTTGTCTGTCTCTCTCTCTCTCTCTTTCTCTCTCTCTCTTTCTCTCTCTCTCTTTCTCTCTCTCTTATTCTCTCTCTCTCTCTTTCTCTCTCTTCTCTCCTCTTCTCTTCTCTTCTCTCCTCTTCTCTTCTCTTCTCTTCTCTTGTCTGTCTGTCTGTCTGTCTGTCTGTCTCTCTCTCTTTCTCTCTCTCTCTCATCCTCTTCTCTTCTCTTCTCTTCTCTTGTCTGTCTGTCTGTCTGTCTGTCTCTCTCTCTCTTTCTCTCTCTCTCTCATTCTCTCTCTCTTTCTCTCTCTCTCTTATTCTCTCTCTCTCTTTCTCTCTCTTCTCTTCTCTTCTCTTCTCTTCTCTTCTCTTCTCTTCTCTTCTCTTCTCTTCTCTTGTCTGTCTGTTTGTCTCTCTCTCTCTCTCTCTCTCCTTCACGAGGGCGGCTGAAGTTAGTTTCGCACCTTTTCACTCTAGTTTTTTATGTTCGTTTATTATTAATAAAACTTGATAAAATATAACATTCGTTCTTATGTGATCGTTTTCATCTCCACCCAGCCTTGCGACATCTGTTTCCTCTCCCTCAGACTCGGCGTTCTTGTCTGTAAAATGAAGAGCTTCCGACTCAAAGGCCTCCACGCTTCTTTCTGGATTTACCCTAGGATGCTCCTCCGGAGCTGGGCCCTTTGCCAGCCGCTCGTGGGCCGGGGAGAGTCCGGCCTGGCCTCTGGCCTCCCGGGAGCTCGTTGTAATTCAGCTGGGAAGGGAAGGCGCACACACGGAAGAAGAGCTTGGATGGAGCTCGGCTCTACAGCGTATAATCAAGTGTTAAGTGTGTGGTGCAGACTCTTAAGTGCCCGGAAGAGAGGGATCAGCGGGGGGTCAGAGTGGTCAAGGGAGGCTTCCTGGAGGAGCGAGGCTCCGAAAGATGGCTGGACTTTGAAGAGGCTGAGAAAAGGGGGGAAGGCGGGTGCAGATTGGGGGAAAACAAGGAGCAAGCAGACAGATGGGAAAGAATGGAGATCTGGGACCCAATTCCATTCCACTCGTAATGGGGGTTTCCAGCAGGTCCCCCAGGTTCTTCCACATGGGTGAGAGCATCTTAGGTGGCCCAGGCCTAGGCCAACCCCCCATTCCACATTCCACAACCCTTTATTTAGCATCTCCTAAGCGCCTGGCCCTGGGAGGATCCTCCCACATTCCGGAGGGTCTTCCATCTCCAGGACGGAGGGGTTCTCTCCAGCGAGGCAGATTGCGCCCCGTCCACGCCAGGCTCTCTGGTGCCTGTCCTCCCACAAGCTCACCACAAGGGATCCACCCCACGTGCTTGGGGCCTTGGCTGCCTCCTCTTGACATAGCGAGGACACCGGCAGGGATCCGGGGCTTCCCCTCCGCTGTCACCCCTCCGTCTCTCTAAGGAGCTGCCCGTCTTTTTTCCAGCCACATATTTCTCGGACATGGCTTCGGTCACACCGCTCCGGCTGCCCTCGAGAAGCTTGCCCCCTTCTCCTGGGGGTGGACACCCAGCATTCGCACCCATCCCATGCAGCACGGGGGCACGGGCTCTGGGACTCGGGGTACAACCCCCAGAAGTGATATAACTTTATTTAGTTAATTATTTCTATTATGAATGAAACCGAAGTTGGAGAAAGCCACGTTGGGCGAGGCGGGACTTGGGCAAGTTACTTCATCTCTGCCAGCGTTAGTCTGTTCATCTGTAAAAGGAGGCTCGGCTTGATGACCGTCAAGGCCTTTCTAGCTCAAAATCTGGAAATCCTATGAAAGGAGGGTGGAAGTTAGGGAAGGCTTCCTGGGGGAGGTGGCACCTGGGTTGAAACTTGAAAGAAGACAGATTTTTGAAATGAGAAGGGAGTGTATGCCCAGTGGAGGCAAAAACAGGAGGCAGAAAGGGGAGAATTCGAGTCCTGCGGCCTGAGTTCTCAGTCTCTGATCTCGTGATCCTATAAAAGGAGCCAGATAGGTGAAAGGGAGGTAGGTGAGAGCCAGGTAGATGGGATCTAGATAGATGGGAGCCAGGTGAGTGGGAGCCAGGGAGGCAGGGTCCAGAAAGGTCCTGGGTCCAGATCTTGGCTCTGTCACTTCTCTCTCTCTGGGTCTCGGTCCCTTCCTCTGGATGATCTCCAATGTGTCTCCCAAAGCTAAATTCTCTGAGCTACGATCCTAGCGGAGTCCTCCCTTTCCTATCCTCCTTCCTCCCTCGGGATAGGGAGTTTTCCCCGTCTCCTTCCCAGCCAACAGGCGTCCTCCAGGATGTCTTCCTCCAGGATGTCTTCCTCCAGGCATCCCCCGGGCCCCTCAGGGTCCTCGGTCCCAGCTGGGTCCAAGGGCCCTGCTTCTTCCTCCTCCACCACAATAAACCTCCGGGAATCCTGTTCCTGCGGCTTCCCCTTCATTCTCGGCATAGCAGGCCGCAGCTCCCTCCAACCACCACATGCTTGGACGTCAGCCACGAATGGCGCAGAGAAGGATTAATATTCCAGGCTGTCTCCCCCCAGCCCTGCTGCCTATTGAAGCAAGATGGGAAGCGGAGCTCAGAACACATTCCCTGACATGGCCACGAGCACGGAGGCAGGCACGGCCCAGGAGGCCACCCCACTGGCTCCTTTCAGGAGGGCCCTTAGCGGGGAGGTCTCGGGGCTTCCATTTCACCTAGACCCACTGGACGCACGCCCGTGGGCCCTCTCCTGGCCAGCACACCTGTGGGAAGGCCAAGGAGATGGTGCCTACGAGGGCGGGGAGAGCCCAGAGACAGAGAGCTTCAGGGAGAAGAGGGGGACCCCCGAGCAGCCCAGCAGAGCATGGCGGGAGCCAAGAGGCAGCCATGGGAGCAGGTGAGTCTGGCTGCAGGGAAAGCTGGAGTAAGCTGAGCCCAAAGAAAGCCACGGCTAAGAGAGAGCAGGAAGCCACGGGTGGAGTTCCCAGGCCCGACTGAGGGCCAAGAGGAGGGGCCTGGATCCCAGAAATTCAGGGAAGGAGAAACTGTAATAATTACCCAGAAAACGAGCCCAGAGTGGGGCAGCCCGAGGAGGGAAGTGATTTCCTAACCCTCAAGGGACCCGGGACTTCAGAGAATTTGGAGAGGAAAAATTCAACCCCTCCAGTCCTTTTCTTAAGACAGAAAGTTGTTCTCTGGGCCTGCGGGGTCGGGGAGCACAGATTTCAGTCTTCTGATCAGTTTACCCCAACTTTCTTTTAGAACCTGTTCACCCATGACGCCCCCGGGCCACACTCCGCCTACTGGTCTTCTAGATGGGGATAATAAAAAGACTTTTGGGGGTCCCAGGGCATGAGTTCAGGGTCACACGACTAGGAAGTGTCTGAAGCTGGATTTGAACTCAAGTCTTCCTGGCTCCAGACTTACCTCTCTACCCACTGAGCCACCTGACTTCCTACCAACTTCTCAGTTCCCTCAACATCTCTTTAAAAATCATTAGAAGGGGGGCAGCTGGGTAGCTCAGTGGAGTGAGAGTCAGGCCTAGAGACAGGAGGTCCTGGGTTCAGACCCGGCCTCAGACACTCCCCAGCTGTGTGACCCTGGGCAAGTCACTTGACCCTCATTGCCCACCCTTACCAATCTTCCACCTATGAGACAATACACCGAAATACAAGGGTTTAAAAATAAATTAATTAATTAATTTAATTTAATTTAAAAAAATCATTAGTGTGACCCTGGGCAAGTCACTTGACCCCCATTGCCCACCCTTACCACTCTTCCACCTATAAGTCAATACACAGAAGTTAAGGGTTTGAAAAAAAAATCATTAGAAGGTGTTGAGCTGCTCTTGGTGGTAGCTTCTTCCCTGGAAGGTCTCTGGACCAAGGTAATCCCCAGATGACGCCCTTTTCCCCTTGTTATATACCCACGGAAGGCCCTTGCGGCAGGACCTGTTTATTTTGGTCTTCCTTTCTCCTGGCCCTCGTTCGGGGACTTGATTGGTGCTTGCCCATTGGTTCGTTGATCCGGCCCCTCTCCTCTCTGTCCTACGAGGTCTTCCAGCCCATGCTGGAAAGCTCTCCAAGCATCCTTTGGAAAGGACAGCCCCAGAGGAGGGGAGGTCCAGCCTCTAAGGTTCCGTCCAGCATCAAGACACTAGGAGGCTGAAAGGAAGGTTCATCAAATCATAGATTTAAAGGGTACAAGAGACACCTAAGGCCAGTTCATGGACCCCAGCTACACCTCCCGCTTAGATCACCTAAAGAAACTGAGAAATTAGATTGAAGTAAACAGGAGTTAAGTGACTTGCCCAGGATCATACAGCTCATAAGCAGCAAATCTAGATTGAAAGTCCAGTCCTATGAGGCCGGGGCTCCAAGCCACCTCTTGTCCTTCGGTCATGTCAGACTCTTTGCGATCCACCAATACCATCCATGGGGTTTTCTTGGCAAAGATACTGGAGTGGTTTACCATTTTCTCTTCTGGTAGATTAAGGCAAATAGAGGTTAAGAGACTTGCAGGGTCACCCAGTTAGTAAGTGTCTGAGGCTGGATTTGAATTCAGGACTTCCTGACTTCAGGTCTAGTGCTCTATCCACTGAGCCACCAAAAAAGCTACCTGGAATTCCTTAGAATACTGGGAGGCGGGCCATTCTGGGATAACTCTTCTCATTTTACAGAGGAGGTTCTCCGAGTTCAAATCCAGTGTTCTTCCCCCTGACCCGCTCTGTCGGCATAATTTTGGGGGAGGCTTTTAAAATGCCCAAAGGTCCTCCATGCCCAGGGTGGCTCGGGCTCTCCCAGTGGGCAGAATCCCTCCATTGTGCTAGCAGGCCAGAGAACAAAGGCCTGGTCTGAGCCCGGTGGCGGTGGCACAGTACCTCTAATCTCCAGGATGGGTGTGTTTTCATTTCTCAGAAGTTCCTGTTGAAATGTGCCAAAGCTTGTTTTTTTCTCTTTATGATCCAGGCAAACAAGGCTGGTTTACTTTGGGTGACCTTCTCAACGACACCCCTGCCTACTTAGGGTAAACACCAGCTCTGCCTTGCACCCGCCTCCTCCTGGGCTCTCTTCTCAACTCTCCCAGGGCCTGGGTGGTGCCAAGAGGAGAAGGCCTTAGCCCATAATCCTGGTGGCCAGCTGAAGGCCCAGGGAGGCCAGGCCTTGGTCACTGGAGCTATTGCTTGGCCCAGACCAGAGATATCCCTAGCTGGGCAGAGAGACCCCCCCAGGGAAATCAGGCACAGATTCCTTTCAGAATTTCTGGGTGAGGAACTTCCGAAACCACTGTGGTCTCGCCTTGTACCTGAACAAGAATCATAAGATCACAGCTGTTGACCACCAGGGACCACTGGCCCATTGAGTCCAAGTTCTTCATTTTTCAAATAAAGAAACTGAGGCACAATGGGATCAGATATCTTGCCCAGGATCACATAAACAGAAGATATCTGCCGTAGAATTTGAACTCAAGTCTTTCTGACCCAAAGATCAATGCTCTATCCATTATTCCTCTGGCTGTCCCTCCAGCGAGTGGTCGTCTGGCCTCTGCTTGAAGATCTCCAGAGAGGAAGAAGCCATGATCTCCCACGCTCCACCTCAAGGAATCTCTCATTGATGAGAATTAAAACCTGCCACATCTCGTCCTACATTCTGCCCTTTGGTGACAAGCCCAAGAAGACTAATCTTTTGTCTATATGACAACCCTTCGATCAATCAATCAACTAGAGATTCTAAACCATCTTCGGTGTGCCAGATACTGGCATAAACGAATGCAAAATAAACACAAGGCTATTTCCTTTGGGGGAGACTCAAGCAACTGAGAGAAATGAAGAAAGGCTTCCTGGAGGAGATGGAGCTCGAACTGAGCTTTGAGGGAACCTAGGGATTTGGGCCAGTTAAGGTAGCTCAGTGGATAGAGTGCCAGGCATGGTCGGGAAGACCCGAGTTCAAATTTGGCCTCAGACGTTTACTAGCTGCATGATCCTGGGCAAGTCACTGAACCCTGTTTGCCTCAGTTTCCTCATCTGAAAAATGAACTGGAAAAGGAAGTGGCAAACGACTTGAGTATCTCTGCCAAGAAAACCCCAAATGGGGTCAGGAAGAGTCTGGCAGGACTGAAAAATAGCTGAATAACAATAAACAACAAGAATTGGGGATTCTAAAAGGCAGAGGGGAAGGGGGAGAACTTTATAGGAATCAGGGTTGGCCCACTGTGGTCAGTAAAATGTTGTGTTGGGGGAACAGAAGAAAGCTGGGTTGGTGGGACCATGGTGCGAGGAGGGGAGTAGCATGTAATAAACCTGAAAGAACTTTGCCCCGAGCTCCCTGCCAAGCCTTCCCTTCTTCAGGATAAAAGACGTGCCCAGCCCCTTCACCCGAGGCTCATATGACATGCTGGACGGTCCTCTTGCTCCCAGAAGGTGTTCCAGCTCTCATTGTTCTCCTTAAAGCAGGATGCCCAGGTCTGAGCTCAGATGTCGTCAGGAGGCCGGAAGGGACCTTTGAGAGCCTCCAGGCCAACGCACCCATCTGACCGGGGCTGCCACCGAGACTCCGAGAGAAAAGGTCTGCCAGGGGCCACCCAGCGGCAATGCGGCAAAGCCTGGACCACAGCTAAGGTCTCCTCCATGCCAGGCCAGCAGGAGGGATGTGAGGGCCAAGCAGTCGCCCCAAGCAGGCTCAGGACGGTTTGGTCAGTCAGTCCCCCCTGCTGCCCCGGCTCCCCTGTGCCCAGATGTGGGCGCGCTCTCCTCCATCCCTGGGTGGCAGATATCTTTCTCTGTGACCTTCAGAGTCACTCCCATGGGGACAGGCAGGCAGGGAGCTTATCTCTGCTCTTCCTCTCCTGCGTCATCTGTCTGGGCAGGGATGCCAGTGTGTGCGGAGCCCTCGCCCCACAGCTGGGACGGCCAGCATCATCTTCCAGGTGTTCCTGAAAGGTTTAGGCCAAGGGTCCGGGGGCTCTCGCCAGCTCGGAATCTGCCCCCGGCGCCAGCTGGGCGCTATTGTCGGGACCCCCTTCCTTCTTCCCCTGCCCCTTCCGATACAGAGAAGGAGCGAAAGGTCCCCGCTGAACCCACAGGGGAGGAAAATAGTGAACCGAGCCCAGAACCTTGATCTGAGAGTGAAAGGGGATTCCGTGACTGCAGAAATGAATCACCAGACGCCGCTGAATTTAATTCAACCGGCATTTAGTGCCCTCCTGTGTCCCCCCGGACGATGTGAGCCAATGGGAGCGCAGAGGCAAAAAGGAAACAATTCCTGTCCTCGAGGAGCTTCCATCCAACAGAGACCCAAATAAGTAAACAGAAAGTAAATCAAACTGAATGTAAAATGATTAGAGTGTGGGGAAGCACTCAAGTCTAAGATGCCCTTCTAAGGTTGGCCGGGACCCGAGAGATCCTCCAGGCCAACCCGAAATAGAGGTCCAGAAAAGTTAGCAAATGGCCCAGCTGAGGTTTAAATCGAGCAACACAGTCCTGCTCTTCTACAGAATATCTTTGTTTCTTTCATATTTGGACCATTTTTCTTTCTCCTTCTTTTCAAGTTGAAAACCCTCTCATGTATATCAGTCAGGGTCCAGGCAAGTATATCTCTCCCAGCCCTCCTTAGATGTACTAGCTCCTTGACCTAGAACCCTCTTATATGAGGGGGGCAGCTGGGTGGCTCAGTGAATTGAGAGCCAGGCCTAGAGAAAGGAGGTCCTGAGTTCAAATCTGGCCTCAGACACTTCCTAGCTGTGTGACCCTGGGCAAGTCACTTAACCCCGGGTCTAGTCCTTCCTGCTTTTCTGCCTTGGAACCAATGTACAGGGTCAATGTGGAATCTAGAAGGTTCTAAATTCCACA
This sequence comes from Gracilinanus agilis, assembly GCF_016433145.1. Taxonomy (NCBI): domain Eukaryota; kingdom Metazoa; phylum Chordata; class Mammalia; order Didelphimorphia; family Didelphidae; genus Gracilinanus; species Gracilinanus agilis. Next base: position 271,041,526 of record NC_058135.1, read on the forward strand.
TCGACAACAGTATTGATTCTAAGATGGAAGATAAAGGTTTAAGAATTTTTTTTTAGTAATACAGCTATAGTGGAAGCCAGAAACAGAGAGGAGGGAATGTTGAGGGACACAGAAAACCCCAAAGTTTCAGAGGGTAGGAAGGAGTCCCCTACACTGTTCTGGCCAAAGAAGACCCTCCCAGATGACCACAGATAAAGGGATAAAGATGGCAGGCTGGTATTCCATCCTTCTGAGATCTGCATATCTCCTGATAAACAACTTCTTCAATGCCAGTCCTCAGCCCTCCCCTCCCCAAAGTTATCCACCCTTGAGCCCTTCCCAAAGTCACCCAAGTATTCGGCTCTCCCCTAAAGCCAATAAAAAGCCCCCTTTTTGTCACTTTAGGCAGGCAGACTCCCTCCGGGCCATCGATCTCCCTGATAAACCTTTTTAACTTTATTGGGGCGTCTTTGTAATTCTTTAGGTGGGAAATCCTGGCGAATCGGGGCAGCTCTCTCCATAACCCAGCACAAAAAAGAGCTCTGATGGCAGAATCACAAGACTGGAGTTCAAATCCTGCTTCTGACAGGCTACCCATGTGACATTGGGCAAGTCCCTTCGTATTTCATCTGTAAAATGTTGGAGGTTGAGTCAGATAAAGCCCTTCGAGGTCCCTTCTGCTCTCTGACATCCAGACTCCTCTTTTCCCTTGAGTTACCTCTGGATCGTCCCCAAGCTCGCAAGGGACACTACCTTTAGCCCAACACGTTGCATACAGCTGGTGCTAAATGATTCCTGCATCCACTAAGGAGGCCTCCTTGGCAGTCCAGGCCAGCATCTGCAGCTCTTAACTGGGGAGAGAATATAGAGAAATCCTTCTGCTAAATTCCAAAGATATTCAGAATGACGCATCTACGGGGCATTTTTTATAAGTTTATTTTTTTTTTAAACCCTTAACTTCTGTGTATTGGCTCCTAGGTGGAAGAGTGGTAAGGGTGGGCAATGGGGGTCAAGTGACTTGCCCAGGGTCACCCAGCTGGGAACTGTCTGAGGTCAGATTTGAACCTAGGACCTCCCGTCTCTAGGCCTGACTCTCAATCCACTGAGCTACCCAGCTTCCCCCTACGGAGAGTTTTTATGGTAAAAATGTTCACTGAAAGCTCGGGCTGCGTGCTTGTGCTTTGGGAAATAAACGTTCAAGGTGGGTGTTTGAGAAGGAAACAAGAGGGACTTCTGCCCTTCAAAGAATGAAATCCTTTGGCTGGAATATCCAGGAGACCTTTCAGGAAAATCCCAGCCCTCATGGAGCCACTGAGCCAGGAAACAGAAGGGCAGGGGCTGGGGGCTGGCTCAAGGCATCCTGAGGAAGGTTTATTTATTTATTTATTTATTTATTATTTATTTATTATATTTTATTATATTATTTATCCTGGCCTGGCCGCAGACTGGACAGGTCAGCCAAAGCCTTCTCTCATCTGTCCAGTCTGCAGCCCGGCCGGCTCTCCCTGCCCTCCCCTGCTCTCACCCCCCATTCTTTGGGGCTCGCCACCTGGTTCCTCTCCCCTTCTATCTCCTTCCACATTCCCGGCTATCCTGGATTCTCCCTTCCATTCTCTCTTCCTCCTTCTCTCTCTCTCTCTTCTCCCTCCTCCTGGCCGCTCTGGCCTTCAGCAGCTGGCTCCCACCTTGCTACACGTGACTAAACGACTCCAGTTTTTGGCCAAAGGGCCCATCAGCCCTCCCTCCACCTGGGCATGCCATCCGCCGGACCTTTGCACCGGCTTGGCCACAAGGCTCCATAGCCCTCCTTTCTCACCTCAGCCTCTTAAATTCTCAATTTTCCTTCAAGATTCAACCCTGCTTCCGCTTCCCAGAGGAGCCTTCCTTCTCCCGTGTCCCCAGAGCGGCCCAGCTTCCTCTCTTCTCTTTCCCAAAGGTGTCAGCTCTATAAACATGTACATGTATGTCACACACAGTCAGGAAGACCTGAGTTCAGTTCTCAACTGCATCATGACCCAGCGAGGCAGTGAAGTCTGGAATCAGGAAAACTCCTCTTCCTGAGCTCAAATCTGGCCTCAGACACTTCCTAGCTAGGTGCCCCAGAGCGAGTCATTTACCCTGTTTGCCTCAGTTTCCTCATCTGTAAAATGAGTTAGAGAAGGAAATGGCAAACCATTCCACTCTCTTAGCTGTGTGACCCTGGCCCATCCCTTAACTCTGCCTCAGTTTCCTCATCTGTAAAATGAGCTGGAGAAGGAAATGGCAAACTGTTCCAGTATCTCTGCCAAGAAGCCCCCAAATGGGGTCAGGAAGAGTGTAAAAGGGAATTCTTAATCGAGTCAGATATAACAGAGCAATAACAAAAGTTGTGTCTATGTCTATGGGCTGATAGTTAATGGGAAGCTCACCCAAAGGGGCTTCTGAGCCATTCTAAAATAGGAGTGTAAACCTTCAGTGACCCCTCGAGCCTGGTAGTAGCAGCTGCCTTCTGGGAATCCAACCCTTCCATAAAAGTAAGAAGTGGGACAACTGGGTGACTCAGTGGATTGAGAGCCAGGTCTAGAGAGGGCACAGGTCCTGGGTTCAAATCTTACCTCAGGCACTTCCTAGTTGTGTGACCCTGGACAAGTCACTTCCCGCCCATTTCTAAGCCCTTATTGCTCTCTTCTGCCTTACAACTAGTACTAGTATTGATTCTAAATAGAAGGTAAAGGCTTAAAAAAAAAAGGAAATAGAGTAAGAAGGGGGGCTATACATATAGATGTGATGGGGACAAACAGGTAACCCCTGAGGTCTGCTGGACCATGGGTCACTTCTGGTGGGCTTTATTCTCATCTCATTAGTTACTTAAAGATAGATATATAATATATGTGCCTCACATGTCATCTGTAAAATGAGGGAGGTTGTATGTTTATGTATGTATATGTGTGTTTACATCATCAACTTTTTTTTTTAAACCCTTGTACTTCGGTGTATTGTCTCATAAGTGGAAGATTGGTAAGGGTGGGCAATGGGGGTCAAGTGACTTGCCCAGGGTCACACAGCTGTGAAGTGGTTGAAGCTGGGTTTGAACCTAGGACCTCCCGTCTCTAGGCCTGACTCTCACTCTACTGAGCTACCCAGCTGCCCTATCAACTTTTAAAAAAAAAAATCTTATGCTATGATGCCACTTCAAAACCTCCAGTATATATTGCTTTTGGGAAACTTTTGTGGTACTTAAAGCAACATAAGGTTAAGGGACTTAGCCAGGGTCACACAGCCAACACATGTCAGAGGCGGGACTTGAACTAGGATCTTCCCAAATAGAAGCCCATCCCTGGATCCACCACCTCTGGTTGCTTCTTATGTTTATTCTCACTTATGGTAATGTTGTTTGTTTTATTCCGGGTAGAATGGAAGCTCCGGAGGGGCAGGCACAATTTTTCTTGGAATCCTCAGGCCCAGCCCACATCCGGATCTGACCACATTCCAGATCCCACCGTCTCCCCTTGGGGCTCGCCCTCCTCTCCTTGTGGGGGTCCTTCTTCCCTTCCCCAGAATCGCTCCCAGAGCTCCTGCCTCTCACAGACAAGGAGTGTCTCCACAGGATTAATTTAGATGGTTTCCCATCGTGTTCACCTGGGTACAAATCAAGAATGAGAGGAAACCCTAATCCTATTTCTCTGAAACTCTGTAATCTTCCCCAATCACTTAAATGGTGCCTGTGAGTCTAATTACAGAGCGCGCCAGGGGGATGGAGCCCGCTTTCCAGCTCCCCCCAGGCCCAAGGTTCTTGTGCCCAGCCTGGGGCCCCTGGCCTGCCCAGGACACCTGCCGCAGCAGTTCCCCAGGAAGTTCAGGCATTGGGGGTCCCCCAAACCAAGTCCATTAACCCAAAGAGAGTTTTCCCACTTGGACAACTAGAATGAATCTGGGGGAAATGAGTACAAGCCCTGCCTCCCTGCTGCCCACAGAAGTGGGTTCAGGCTTAGCCTGCTGATTTTAGGCCCAACCACATTTGTCTGGGACAATGGCTTCCTTCCTTCCTTCCTTCCTTCCTTCCTTCCTTCCTTCCTTCCTTCCTTCCTTCCTTTCCTTCCTTTCTTTCTCTTCTTCTCTTTCTTTTTCTTTCTTTCTTT
>NC_058135.1:271045968-271089306 GCF_016433145.1 Gracilinanus agilis
CCTCCTCCTCCTCCTCCTCCTTCTTCTTCTTCTTCTTCTTCTTCTTCTTCTTCTTCTTCTTCTTCTTCTTCTTCTTCTTCTTCTTCTTTTTCTTCTTCTTCTTCTTCTCTTTCCCCTTCTTTCTCGACTTGCCTAGGGTCACACAGCTAGGAAGTGTCTGAGGCCAGATTTGAATTTAGAACTCTAGATCTGGTTCTCAATCCACCAAACCAACTAACTACCCCTATAAACCCTTTTTTAAAACCCTTACCTTCTGCTATACTCAAAACTAAGTGTTCTAAGACACTACGTGTAATAAAATAATAAGATTCTAAGGCAAAGGAGAAGCAAGGGCTAGGTAATTGGAGTTAAGTGACTTGCCTAGAGTCACTCAGCTAGGAGGTATCTAAGACCAGATCTGAACTCAGGACCTCCCATCTCCAGGCCTGGCTCTCTATCCATTGTGCTGCCTAGCTGTCCCTCTAACTCATTTTCACCAGAGTGACCATCAGTGTCAGAAGACAAGAAGGGACACCATGGGACCTAGGGCAAATCCCTTCATCTTTTGGGGTCACTTCACCTTTTGGGGATCAGAAGGCAGGATTGTTCAGTGGCAAAGGGCTGGATGTGCAGTCATAGGACCCATGTTTGAACCCCAATCCTGCTCCTTCCAATGCATGGACCTGGGGGAAGGGTGGGGCAGAGAATAAGTTTTTGTGCCAGCAGGCATGCTACTAGATGCTTTACAAATATAATCCATTTGATCACTGGAAGGTCGGTGCTGTTATTATCCCCATTTTATGGTTGAGCAAACTGAGGCAGCAGAGGTTAAGTGACTTGTAAACCTCTGAGAGGTAAAGGGGTACAGTTATGATCGCCTTCATTTTTCCAGTGGAGTTTCAGAGAGTGACTCACCCAGGGGTCCCCCAGCTAGGAAGTGAGAGAAGTGATGTTCAGGTTTGGGTCTTTCTCAGTCATCCCCTTAGCAGTCTAGCTCTAAAAGCCAGCCTGCTGCAGAAACCCTTTAGACTGCTAAAGCCTCTGGACCTCCAGGCATGTTCCTTTGGCGCTACCTGCTTTGGTGAAGGGATTATAGCAAGAAAAGAACTCACCTTCCTGGTATGATCTGATCTCAACAGTTCAGACCCAGGCTGGATGTCCCTGGCTTAGTCACCTTCAGAAGAATTCCACAGGGCCATCTCTTGGAAGCGTGCACGGTCCAAGCCCTGAGTACCTTCTAGAAGGAGTCCTTCCAAAAGTGGATGCTCACAGAGCGATGGAGTTCAGGTCTGACAGGCTGAAAGCCTCCAGAAATTCACTTCTCCTTTTCTGTGTCTGCTCTGACAGGGTCCCACGACCGGAGGCAGTCTCCTTTACTCCTACCCCATCTCCAACTGCCAACTGGACAGTGCCATCTCCATGTTGCCCCAGTAATAAAGAGATGACCTTTTGGGTCCTTTATAATGGTTCTAATAATGAGCACTGGCTCTGGACCTGGGTTCAAATCCTGATTTGGTAAGATGCATACCTCCTGAGTGGTTGGAGGGAAGTCACTTAAGTTACCTGGACCCCATCTGTGAAAAATGAAGTGGTTGGGCTTCTGCCTCTGGTTCTGAAATGCTGTGATCTCTTCCTGGGTTCAGTCCTTCTGACTTCATCGTTTTCATCAGTGGCGGTCCTGGCTCCCTGGTTCAAAACTCTGGGGTTACGTTCAAGCCTTCCCTCTCCCCCATCTTGTCCAAGCTGTCACATCTCTATTGATTTCGATTCTAGAAAAGCTCTTTCCTCCATCCCTTCCTCCCTGCTCCTAGGACCACCACCACCCTCCAGCCAATCAGGTCTGTTCTACCCTCTTAACAGGTCCTCAACTATCACTTCTTCACAGACTCTATGCATTGAACAGGTCATGGCACCCGTCTGTTCAGAAATCTTCAGCGATGCCCTGTTGCCCACCACGATAAGTTTTAACTTCTTTGCCCTGCATTCAAGGTCTTCCAAAATCATTGGTTACCCTCATTTCCCAGCCTTCTTTTCCAATTCTCCATGAATCTTTGGACTCTAGCCAATCTGGGCACACATACACTGGCCCTCAATATGTCCTGTGCTTAGCTTTACTCCCCCTTTACCTAGGATATTCCTACAGTACCCTTGCAACAGACATTTGATGTTTGCTGAATGAATGAATGAATGAATGAATGAATGAATGAATGAATGAATGAGTGAATGAATGAGTGAATGAATGAATGAGTGAATGAATGGCAGATGACCAGACCCCACACTTTGGAAGAACAGGAGACATCTCCAAACACTGGCCAGTTCCTGACTCTCACCCTTCTCCGGACCTCAGGCTTTCTCAAAGAAGTGTCATGGAGAGCAGACATTCCCACCTTCAATGATAGCCAGTTCCTGAAAGAACTCTGGATTCCTGTGCTCATTAAAAACCACCTGCCTGGAGGAGAGAACCTAATCTGATTAATGGCTTCTGGGCAGAACCCTCCCCTCTTGGAGGGACATCCTTCCAGGCAACCCCATTTGCTCAGGTGCCTACTATTGTTTCTCTCTCCTTTCCAGGAGATTAAGGTGTTCCTGGGAGCTGGTGGCTTCGATGACAGATTGTGGGGAGTGTGTGCGTGAGAGGTGCCAGGGGGGTGAAGGGGGTGAGAGAGCCAATCAGTGCCTCCACGATTTCCTATTGTTCTCCTTCTTCCTGTTGGTTCAGAACCAGGATTTGGGGGTGGGGGGAGACCAGCTGACTGCAGAGTGATTTCTCCAGGTGGGTTTGCTGTTTCATGAATTAAACACAGGGCAAGGGGCCTAATTTCCGAGGGCCAAGGCAGAATGCCCAGAAAAGTGCCTTGTCCTTGGGTCGCTGGAAAACCAGTCAGTCAACTGGCATCTATTCCAAACTTTCTCTGTTTTGTGGATTCTGAGCCTCAGTACCTTGGTTTGTAAAACAGATGAGGCGATTTTCAATGTCCCCTTCTGCACACCTGGGGAAGGTCGGGCCCTCCCGGAAGATTACAAAGATCTTTTGATATTCAGGACAACTCTGGGAGGCAGTTCCTGTTCCTAGGCACTTCAGGGACCCAAAGGAGGCTATTGGACCCCTCACTATTCATGGAAGGAAACTAAGACCCAGAGACATTAAGGGTCTCTAGTAAGTGTCTGAGGTTGGTTTTGAACCCCTATCTTCCTGATTCCAAGGCCAGGGTTCTACCCATTACACCATGATGCTGCCATGATCCTCTGCCTCCAGATGAGAAAGGAGAAAGGGAGCTTCAGAGAGCTTTGCCCAAGGCTACAGACTTTTGACATCCAAACTGAACCGTAGTCTTCCAGAATGAATCCCAAGTCCGTACTGCCTCTCATTAAGTCATAGGACTAAAGCCACAAGAGCCCGGAGAGAGCCTTGGGAGTCCCAGAATTCCCTGTCACACAACTAGAACACAATGGATTTCTCCACTGCCTGGCAGAGAACCTTGAACACAATGGACATTCGGTAAATGATGAATCAAATTGACTTCAATCTCTTTTCAGGAAACTTCAGCCGTTGACGTCCAACTTTTCATGATCCGTGGACCATGCTCTGGCCATGGGGTTTTCTTGACAAAGATACTGGAGTGGCTGGTCATTTCCTTCTCCATTGGCTTGAAGCCAACAGAGGTTAAGTGACTTGTCCACGGTCATACAGCCAGTAAGTGTCTGAAGTCCAGAGCTCTATCTACTGAGCTACCTAACTGCTTCCGCTACCCCTACGTACCCCCCAGTCAGAGGACCTGCCTTTTGGGCAGATCATTTCCCTTCTCTCAGTTTCCTCCTGAGTGACTGGCTCTCTCTGGGGTCTTTTTCCAGGTCTAAACCTTTGATCCCATGAGCTAGATCTAGGGCTGGCGAAAGTAGCGCCAGTGAAGAGATTTTGTTCAGTTGAACAGAACTGAGCGCCTACTATGTGCAAGGCGCCGCCAGGGTTCTAGATCCCGGTAGGTGAAGGAACGATGACCCGGAATTTTCTAACTCTCGGTTCCTTTCTACAGCTGTAGCCATAAGACAGCTAGAACGGAAATGCCTGGCCCTTGCCAGTTATTGCCAGGGGAGGGAGGCTGGGATCTGGGTCCACCTGCTGAGGACTCCTCAGCCGGAGCCCTATCCTAGGACGATTTCCGTCCGAGTACCAGAATTAGTTTAGGATACGGAGCCCCAGGTCAGTAACCACGTCCCTGGTCCCGGGCAAGCGCTCTTCCTGCGCGCAGAGAGGAGGCAAGAAAGGGCTGCGCCTGGACGACGTGGCTGCCCCTTTAAAGGGCGGGTCTGGGGGGTGAGGCACACCCCGAACCTCCTTACTCCCGAGGCGGCTCCTGAATATTGACGAGGGGGCGTGGCGCCCGAGCCAGGCTGGCGGAGCTTGGGTTTCCCTGCTTTGGAGACGGGGAAAGTGACAGGAGAGTGCGGAGGGAGCGGAGGAGCGAGGGCGCCTGCAGCACTGAGCCCGAGGCCCCGCTGCTGCCGGCTGCCGGCTCCCGCCCAGCCCCTGGGAGGGGCGGGAGCCCCGCTGCTCCTCATGGACTAGAGCTTTGGCCCCGGCGGAGGAGAGATGCCCACCGTGCGCCCGGAGCCCCGCAGCCCTGCAACCGGCTGGCCGATGCCCTGAGGGTCCCGGCTCCCTCGCCCTGAGCCCACATTCCGGCTGCACCAGCCCGACGAGACCCCGGGGCTGCGGGGGGCTTGCCCGAGACAGCTGCCGGCCTCCACGCAAGCGGGGTGGCTCTGACCGAGCCGGCCAGGAAAGGGGTGCTCCTCCCGCGGCACCTCCCCGGGGCCCCCGAAGCCCGACGCCATGGACGCCGTGTTAGAGCCCTTCCCAGCAGACAGGCTCTTCCCGGGCTCCAGCTTCCTGGACCTGGGCGATCTCAACGAGGCCGATTTCCTGAGCAATGCGGTAAGGAAGGCCAGGGGTCTGCGCCCCGCGGCCACTCTCTCCGGCTGCTGCGCGCACGCACACGCGCGGACACACACACACACACACACACACACACACACGCAGGCAGAGGACCCAGCGCTAACCCCCTGGCGCCGTCTGGCGCCCCTCGGGGTACAGCAGCTGCGACCTGTGCGGGGGCCAGCCCCGGGGAGGGAGGGGCACGAGGGGTGGGAGTAGCGTTTAGAGCCGGAGTGGAAGAATGAGGTGGCCTAAGGAAGGGGACTGGAGCTGGAGGAAAACGGCACCCCAGCCCGGGCCTGCCCTCGGGGTCAGGGCACCCACTCCAGCCCTTCCTTCGGCTGCCCGTCTCAGGGGAGATGGAGGCTGGCAGCGGAAACAAGGGGACGCCCTGGAAGGGGAGTTGTACTTCTCTCCCCCTCGGAACCTGGTTTCTCTCCAAGGCCAGCTGGCCTGGGACCTGGACTCGGAGCGGTTAAGACGTAGCTTTACCCCGCTTCAGCTCTAGCGCCGTCCGAAGTGGCCTTTCTACCCAGCTCCGGGGACTCCACGCTGGAGCTTCCACGAGAGGGAGGGGTGGGCAGAAGGGCTGTCTCTGTCTCCCTCCTCTTCCTCCCTTCCTCCCTCCCTCTCCCCTCTCCCCTCTCCCCTCTCTATATTCTATAGTCTATATATAATTATATCTATATCTTTATCTCTTCCTGCCTGGAGTCCTTCGGGAGCACAGCCTGGCCCGATGCCAGACCTGCATTCCGACTTCCCACCCACCCACCCCACCCCCAGCCCAGGTCATGATAGGAGGAGGGACTCCCCAGCACCGAGCTCAGGGACCTGGAAGAGAAGGACAGCGGTGGGCAGAGAAGGCTCTCATTCCCACCCCCCTACCCCACAAGGAAATGTGTCCTCTCTCCTGCAGACTCAGCCCTAAGGCCCTGCTGGTGAATGGAGGGGGATGGGGGCAGGGCGTGGGCTCAGTCACGGGAGACCATCTTTGGCTTTGAAGGGACTTGCCCCGTGGAAACTCCTGGGTCCCATGTGGCTTGGAAAGAGATCCAAACAGGATCCCCGCAGGTTAATGTGTCCAGGGGCCAAGTTCCCCCGGGGTCCTCCATGCCAGCCTTTCTCAGAGCCCTACTAGGTGCCAAACCAACCATTAGGCTCCAGAACTTTTCCAGAGAAAACAGAGGAGCCAATGCCCTAGCCCTGCACCCCCTCTGCACTGGGGAAGTTGCTAATAGGGTAATAATTGCGGATTGTAAATGCCTCCCCGGATAGTAAGCTCCTTGGGGGCGGGGATCTCCCCTTACACACTTTAGCACTCAGAGTAGTCCTCAGCTAATCCAGGGGAATGAATGAATGAATGAATGAATGAATTCCAAGAGGAAATCTGTGGCAAAGAAGAGACTTTTAAGTCAGAGGATCCGAGTTTTATTCTTAATTGTTACCACCTGTATGATCCCAGGCTAGACACTTTGTTTCTCTATGCCTCAGTTTCCCCATCTGCAAATTGATGGGGGGGGGGGATCAAATCAGACTCTTTCTAAGCCCCCTTTCAGTTATAAGTCGATGATAGGATCTTCTGTCCATGAGAAAAAGGAGGAGGCAGTCTAGCTCCACACTATAAATCAAATGATGCCTAAAACAACTTGGAGAGACACGAGGGGGATGGATGGCCTCTCTGGCTGGTGATGGATCCAGAATAATAACAGATAGCAACTAGCATTTATATAGCATCTGCTATCCCAGTAAATCCTAACAACTACCCTGTGTGCTATGTGCTGTGATTGTCCCCACTTGATAGATGAGGAAACTGAGCCTCAGAGAGATGATTGGCCTTGGTGGTGAAGGTATTAAGTAGCCAGGTGACTTGCAGGGAGCATGTAGCTAGCAAGTGTCTCAGTTTATCTTTGGGACACTCAAATGTCCAGCCATTTGGCATCCCTCTTTCATGCTGTCTTCAAATGGAAAGGTGGGACAGTCTCTCCCAGATGGGCTCACCATTAGGCAAGCATTTCCAGGTTGGGGGTGGGGGGCAGCTGGGTAGCTCAGTGGATGGAGAGTCAGGCCTAGAGACAGGAGGTCCTGGGTTCAAATCCGGCCTCAGACACTTCCCAGCTGTGTGACCCTGGGCAAGTCACTTGACCCCCATTGCCCACCCTTAGCACTCTTCCACCTAGGAGCCAATACACAGAAGTTAAGGGTTTAAAAATTTAAAAAAAAAAAAAAACATTAAAAAAAAAAAGAGTTTCCAGGGGCTGGAGCTACTGCTGCTTCCTTTGATAACCTGGAAAGTGCAAGTTGCCTCCATTCCTCTCCCTTCCACCCCTAAATTCTCAGGGACATGCCTGGGTTCGCTGGCTTCTTCCATCGCTCCTAGTCTGTGAGGTCTATGACTGTTCCCCTTAGGGGTAACCAGCTTTGATCCCAGCTTCCCAGGGCAACCTGGAGATGAAGGAGGAAAGGGCTTGGGGGAGGATTCACCTTGCTGCTGCTCTTTGGGTGGACCAACCTTCTCCTTATCAGGGATAGGTTCTTGGCTCAGCCCCAGCATCATTCCTTTCTTTGAATAAAGACCCTTCCAGCCCTCCTCTCCAGCCTTCACCCCAGCCCAGTTGCTTAGGAGATCCCAGGCCAGTCCCACTGAAAAGGAGCACCAGGTCAGGTAGTGGGTTCCAGGCTGGGACTCCATCAAAGGGGAAGTGCCAGCTGGTAAGGAGCCTTCATTCTGGGACAGCCCAAAGTCAGGTCTGGGTATGGGTTGTTGGGAGAAGCCTGGGAGGTTAGGGACTGGGGGCCACAGCAGGGAATGGCATCTAAGGGATGGAAAAGAAACCTTGGTAGAGTGAGGAGGACATCAGATTGACAGGAACCATACGAGATAAAACCAGGTGACACAAATAAAACACTTTCAGACCTTAAATAGACCTGTGATTTCATTGGATGGGGAACTCCCTCCGCTGGTGCAGATCGCCTCTTCTTGGCAATGTAGGGTCTTGGAGAGCTGCCTAGGACACTGGGAGATTAGGTAACTTGTCCAGGGTGGGTATGTTTATGTGTTAGAGGTAGTTCTTGAACTCAAGTCTTTGTAACTTCAAAGCCTCTTCCCAACCCACCACATCATACTGACCCTCCAGAGGTGGTAGCTTTTATTATGACTTCTCCTTTCCACTCCTCAATTTTCCTGTCTATAAAATGGTTCCATGGCATCTAGGGATTCTGTTGATTCTCTGTACTTAACTGAGAAGTCTCTCCTCTTCTCCCCAGAGACTGATTGATCTAGAAGGGATCTCAGGCCTTGCATTTCACAGATGAGGAAGGAAACTGAGACTCAAGGAGATGAATTGTCTTGCCCAAGATGACACAGGGAATAAACACCAAGGGATGAGATTCAAACCTGGGCCCCCCACCCAGTCCCTTCTACTACACCAGATGCACTTGAAGGAAAGGGGGAAAGAATTTCCTCTAAGTGAAAGGATAGAGAAAGACTGTAAGAGCTTATGTTGAAATCGGGAAACTGGAGAGCAGGATGCTGATTGGTTCTTTTGAAAATAAGGGTCAGGAAAAAAAGAAAGAAGGAAAATAGAGGCTGCTCGGTATCCTTTACAGAGGAATCGTGGCAGGTCCTCTCTCTCCTCCCCCAAAGCCCTGTGATTAAAGCCCCTGGAAATCAACCTTTTTCTCCATCCCCTACTGTTTTCCACAAGCCATTGGAAGATTCCAGGAGAGGACTCAAGTGCCCCTGAATAGGAATAGGGAAGGACCCAAGAGAGAAGAGACTAGTATTGCTAATGTGATAGAAACTAGGTCTTTGGGTCTCTCTGCCCTTCCCTGTTTGGGGTGTCTGATTAAGGGAAGCAAGAGTTGAGCAGACCTGGGACTCCCCCAGATGCTGAAAGGAGCCTTTTGCCCCAGGAAATGGCCCTTGAGGATCCGGGAAGATCCCCAACTGGAAGAATGGGAGGGTGGGGTAGGGGAGAGCTGAGGCTGCTGTTTCAGTGTGGACTGAAGTGAAAGCTGTTGTCTTAGAGGGGAGCAGCAGGAAGCTGCCAGTGAGGATGTTTACACAGTAAACTCATTAACTTCCTAACAGATGGGGGAGGTGGGGGATGTGAGGGTCAGAGGTATCCAGGGTTGAGCCCAGGGAAAGCGAGAGAGGGATGAGTCTGGTCCAGTCTCCTTCAGTCCCTGCCTGTGCCTTCTGGGAAAATTAAAAGGAGCCAAGGAGAACCCCCACCCTCACTGCCATCACCACCTTCACACCCAGCCACCAAATTGCCAATGGGAAGTTTAGCAGATTTGAGGCATCAGTGGGGTTTGGGGTCCTCCTATTAAATGTATAGCCCTTCACCCCAAGGCAAAGGGGAGGTACCTGGCTGAGGAAATCTGAGACTCTAGCTGAAGCCTTTAGTCTGGAGGTCCTAGAAGTCATATAATTGATTCCAAAATCTGTGGTTCCCCCCTCCATCTTGAGTCGAGGAAAACCCCCACCCCAGGATTTCGGATTTGGGGGTCAGGGTACTGTTCTTGGCTTTGACTGGTACTTCTCCAGGTCCCTGGATAAATGGGGTGGCATAACTATTCTAGAGAAATACTCAGACTCTTAGGGAAAGAAGAGGAGCCCACAGGCCACGCTCTGCTCCCAGATTTTGGAGCCATGCAATGGCCCACTTTCCAGATGGGCCATCCCTTCCTGTGGAATGGTGCCATTCAGCTCTGAGCTGCTCTCAGTGGTGGAGGTGGAAATGACCTGAGCCACACTCGCTTGCTCTCTTGCTCTTAAGACCAGATCTCCCTTGGGACCAAGAGAGGACACGAGGGTCATTCAAACTTGTCCATTCCCTCATTCAGTAAATATTTAGCGGACACCTAATATGAGTAAAGCATTGTGCTGAGGTGCAGGGGGACACAGAGACCGACGAGAGGCAGTCCCTGCCCGCTAGGAACATGCAGTCTCATCCGGGAGTCAATCAGGGAGATTGCTGAGAAAAGCAGGGTGTTCCCAAAGTCTCAGGTCCTTTTTCAGTGTTAGCTTCTGCCTCAGGCACTACACTTTGGGGGCACTCTGTATCCTTAACTATGTGTGGGAAAGCGTGAAAAGCAATGAGCCTTGGTGGTCCTGAGTCTTGGGAGAGTCACCAGATTTAAGTTGGAACGCTGACCCTGCCATATGCTCATGACATGACCTTGGGTAAGACACAGCTTATCTAGCTGGACCTCGGTTTCCTTACATCTAAAGGGAGGCCCCTGAGGTGCCTTCTAGCTCTCCATCACTGTTCCTATAATACAGAATTACTGACTGATTTGGATTTGGATTTGGGGCTGGGGAACAAAAGCAGCTGACTTCTGTAGAGTTTGGAAACCGTGATTGACCGCCATTGGCACTGAGCTCTAACCACTGAGCCCCTGGGCACAGTCTTGATTGCTTGCAGCGCCCAGCTCCTCCCCTTCTCTGGGACTTTCTGAGGCGCTGTCCCCATGGACCTCCCTGCTTCAGTCTGGGAACCATTAGTGGGGAAGAGGTTGGAGGCTAGGGACCAAGACCTCTGGGGATGGTCCGGGGCCTTCTGAGGAGCATTGACCTCCCTCTAGATACAGTGTAAGGTCTTGGCTTTCAGTGTCCAAGTCACGTTGGGGCTACCGCATGGGAGGGAGCCCAGCAGAGACACTGCCTGGTCCCACTGCTATCAGAAGGACCCTTTGGTTACCCAGGACCGACTGGGGCTCTTAACCGAGATCCGTGTGTCTTCCTTCTCTGCCTGATTGAGAACAGATTTCTCTTTGTATTCCCATCTCCAAGTGATACCCTGGCCTTCCAGTCTCCACCTGGAATGTCCGTACTTCAGCAGTGGAGGCTGGCCAGGCGGAGAGCCCCTATGTGATTCGAGGTGCCAATGCCCTAAAAAGCCGGAGGAAGCCCCAGGGGAAATCTCTCTTCTTTCCCAATCTTGCTCTCTTCCTGGACTTGACCCGCCACCAGTCAGTAGCAGGGCACCCAGACTGTGGGTTCTCAAGATCATGGGGTACAGTGGTAGGGAATCAGAGGACCTTGTTTGAACACTGGCTTTACCACACGCTAACTGTACCCCAAGACAAACCATTTCACCTCTGGAGCCCTCCATTCCTTTATCTCTAAATGGAGGGGGTGGGATTAGCTGGGGAGGGTCTCCTGCAGCCCTACCCCTATTCTTCTGCTGGTTGAGGATGCCCGTGTGTGGGCTCTCAGAGAGGGGGAACCCTCGGCGATGATCTCTTACCTCCAAGTTATTGATCTGCCTTGGCTGGGAGTCAAGACTCCTGGGAGGCTGGGACTTCCCTGACTCTGGTCTTACCTGAGCTCCATGTACAAAGCCAGTTCAGTCTGCATTAGTCCAGCCAGGGGAGCCCTCATAGCAGACAGTGTTATAGTGGAAATTAGAGGATCTAGGTTCAAATCTTGACTCGGCTACCAACTGCCTGTGTGGCCCTGGCTAAGTCACTTCACGTCTTGGGCTCTGGGAGAGGGTGAGCCTTTCTCTTAGGATCTGTTCAGCTCTGAATGGGACCATCTCGTGGTCCTGTGATCTGGAATGTATTCATCAGGGTGCTCCCCCACACAGACACACAGACACACACAGGCAGGGTCTCTTTCATCCACATCTGTCCCTCCTTGCCTGGAAAGCAGCGCCTTTGATCTTGCCTGGCTCCTCTCTCCCGCTGGTGCCCTTTCTTCTCTCCCCAGCTTCCCCTTCTGAGAATGCTCCTCTTTCTGAATCTACTGCAGAGGGGCACGAGGGGGAGGAGCAGAGCAGACACGGGAGGAAGGTTGGCCGGAATTGGGTTTGGGCCCTGCTGCTGGGGCAGGACGCATCCAGAGAGGAGGTGGGGGACCCCTGGGGGCGGGTTGTGTATAGGTAGGTCAGGGCCTGAGCTGGGGTACAGCGGGGTAAGGTGGGGAAAGGAGAGAGTCGAGGAGGCAGGTGGAGGTGGCCGCAAGCGACGGCCTTCAGATGGAATGTGTCAAAGGGGCATTCTCTTGGCCTCTGCTTCCATCCAGCCAATTGCCCTGGTTCCAAGGCCAGATTCAGTGTCCCTGCCCAGGAGGCCCAGGACACCGAGCTTTCCTGCTTTAGGGATGCCTTTTTCTGCAAGGCCGCCATTTGGGGCCTGCAAAGAAGGATCTAAGCAGGCAGTCCCCTCCCCAAAACAAAACAAATTCTGCCCTCCGGTGAAGAGCGAGGCCGGCCAGATGCCAGCCTTGGAGAGACACCATGTCCTCTAAAATCAATACTAACCGCAGCTCACATTTACATGAAAGCACATTTACACAGTACTTTAAAGCTTGCAAAGTTTATTTCTGAGACAACCCTGTGGGGCAGGTAGTAATGGGATTGTTAGCCCCATTTCAGAGAAGAACTGGAGTCACTTCCCAGAGGTTACACAGTTAGGAAGTGTCTGAGAAGGGATTCCACCCTAAGTCTTAGGGGGAATGAGACAAAAGGAGTGACTTTGGGGTGAAAGGCTGCTGTCGTTTACCTGTTTAAACCGAAGCGAGTCACCTTCCCACTCTGGACCTCGATATCCTCATCTGTAAAATGAAGAGGTTGGACCAGATGTTCTCTAAGTTCCCTGACAGCCCTACGAGTCTACGTCCTAGAAATGACACCATCCTGTAGCCAGCTGTTCTTCTCTAGGTCAGGATTCTGGGCTGCTCAGCAATATTTGCTGAGTTGAAATAACAGATGAGGGGGCCTTAGGGAGCCTCAGGCCCTGATATCAGCTCCCCATGGATAGACTCAACTGGAAGGAAAGGGATCTCCCAGCCTCTAGACCCAGACACCCCAGAAGTCTCCTAGGTGACCGTGGGTGAATCACTTGCCTCTCTGGACATCAGTTTCCCATAAAATAAGGGAACTGGGCTAGACCAGAGCTCAAGATTCCTTAGCTCTAAATTCTCTATTTTACGAGTCTGATTTTTTTATTTCACTTGGAAAGTATTGGGGTGAGCTGCTCCCCTCTAGGAATGGGAAGGTTGCTTTGCCTTATTTCTGCACAGGAAGACTAAGGCACCATGCAGAGTCTGGAGCAGCCCTTTAGAGAAAACCTCACCTCCTCTATCCCAGCCTTGATCTCCAGCCTCAGGGTCTCTGCTTATTGGGGTGGGGTGGGGGGGTTTCTATCTGATCCACATGAGCTAAAACAACACAGTTTCTCCCTCGAACCCCATCTGCTGCATTGACAGCCCCAAACTGAGTCCTCAGAGAGAAAGAGGCCAGAGACCTGGGCATCGTGGCTTGATGGAGTTATCTGATTTTTCTAAGCCTCAGTTTCCTCATCTGTAAATGAGTGTGTGTGTGTGTGTGTGTGGAACTAGACGACTTCTAATATTCCTTCCAGCACTAACTGATCTAACATGTTACATTTATGTATCATCTATATTATATAATAATATTACACTACGATCCCTAGTCAGCCCTTTCGGGGAGGGGTAGTCAGAGGACCGTAGACTGAGGGTCAGAAGGGTCCTTAGAGATGGCCTCTGCCTTCTGGCGAAGAGCCCCTGAGCTCAGGCCCTTGATGTGACCCTGCCAGGCACATTTGGAGAAGAAAGAAGGATGCAAGTCTCCATCTGACCCCAGGTCCCCTCTCTCTCTCTCTCTCTCTCTCTCTCTCTCTCTCTCTCTCTCTCTCTCTCTCTCTCTCTGTCTTTCTCTCTCTCTTTCTCTCTCTCTCTCTCCTCATCTACCCCAAGCTTAAATCTGCCTTCTGGGCCAAGAGCACAGTGTCCCCACCGCTCGTCCCATCACTCCAGATCAGAGCCAGCCGAGGCTCTGAGAGCCAGCCAGGGCTGCAGAGGAACGCCAACTGCTGCTCCTCCCTGGGAGGGCCACTCCCTCCTGTAAGGTTCTGGGAGGATTTGGAGGTGGGGGCAGAAAGCGGGGCCCCAAGACCAGACCAGAGTGACCCCCGGGGGAGAGCTGAGCCAGGCCTCTCCTCTGTGCTCGAGACCCAACTTCCCTTCCTCGAATGGCTCCTGCCTCTCCGTCCTGTCCTGTCCGCTGATGGAACCGGCAGAGATGGCCTTATGGCTTGAGGTCATGATTTCTGAGTACCAGGAACTCTGAGAAAAGCAGAACTTTGAGCCCAGAAGGCTCCCTTCCCGCTGCCGCCCGGGTCCCAGGACTCAAACTTTCTGTCTGAGCCAATGACCTTCCTCTTGTGAAGCCCTGCAGCGGCTCTGGACACCCAGAGGATGGGCAAGTCTTCCCTGGACCTACTCTTAGCCTCCATCCATCCAGGCCAGGCCGGCCCCCGCTGGCCCCTGGCTCAGTCTGGGCTCCTTGGCTTTGGAAAGGAGAAGGGGCCCTTCTCTGCCCTCCATGCCTTCCCGGGGCTGGAAATAAGTTCCCCATTAGGATGATCACGTTTGAACTCGCACACATCCCCCTCAGACAATGCCGTGTCCCAGGGCTGCTCCCCATGGGGTGTCCCTGGCAGAATTGGGCCAGTTTGGGCTTTTTTCTGCCCTTTTAGGGGCTGGGTGGGGGCTGCCCCGGGAAGGGAGAAGTGTGGAGATTGGCCAAAAAGAGATGAAAGAGAAAAGAAGTCGAGGGGGGCGGGGAGGGGAAGGAGAGAGCGTGTGAGGGACGGGGGGAGAAGGGAAGATGATGGAGGTAGAGCTCTGCGCTCAGCACATTCCTGAGACATCTGGAGCAGCTGGAAGGGCCCCAGCTGGAGGGGCTCGCCGGCTTCTCCGCTCTGTGATGTCAAGCTCAGCCCCGAGTCCCCCCGGCCTGGGGTCTGCTTTTGGTCTGGGCACCTGGGCCTCCCCACACACGCTCCTTCCAGGCTCCAGGGAAGGCAGGGATGGGGGGGCAGCTGCCCCCCAGGGACCCTCTGCAGCCCGGCTGGAGAAGGGAGTGGCTTCTGGGACAGGGTGACCCCATGAGCAGATGGGGTTTATTTTGGGGGGGAAACCAGGAAAGGAGGAGGGCCATTTTCCACCAGGAGAAGGAGGAAGCAAGTGACACTTGAGCCTCTAAAACTTGTTTTCGGGGGGCTGCTCCCCCAGTGATGGTTTCAGAGCTGGCCACCCACTCTGACCCTTTTACAGCCGAGGAAACTGAGGCCCAGAGAGGTGACGGGTCGCGTAGCCACGAAGCCTCTGAGGCTGAGCTCCAGACCCGGCACCTATCCACGATGCCCCTCTAAATGCCCTGCCTGGTGTTGGGGGGACAGTCTTGATTTTGGGGGTGAGTATGAGGCCCCAGTTCCAAGATCGTCCCCCAGAACCTCCCAATCCATGTCTTGGCTCCTTTATGCCAGCTGATCGATCTCTAGCTGAGCCAGGGCTGAAGGGGTCTAGCCTAGAGGGACCAGAGAGGGGGTGGGAGATGAAGCTAGAGTGGGGTCTTGTCCCCCACGTTCCTCAGAGCTCAGGGAGCCGAGGCAAGGTCAGGCCAGCCAGGATTCCAGGCCCCTCCCCAGGGCCCCCCACTCTCACACCTCCTCCGGGGGCGAGCCACCGAAATAGCCAGGCTCCCCAGCACATGGCTCCTTCCAAAAATAAAACCTGAGGAAAATTCAAACGGGGCCACTGACCTCTCTGGAAGCAAGAGCGGATGGCTCGCCGAGGGGAGGGAAGAGGCCAAGGGAATTCCAGCCAAAACCCTGGAGCCCGGCCTGTCGGTTGCAACCCAAGGAGCTCCCTCCAGCTGGCCGCGTGCCCGGGGAGCAGCCACCAAGATCTCCAAGTGCTGCTAAAACTCCATTCACACCCTCTGCGAGCAGAGAGCCGGGCCCCGGGGGAGCCCAGGGGAGGAGGCCGAGGAGGCCTGGGAAGACCAGGACCCAGGGAGAGACTCGCAGAACCAGCCCGGCCGACCTGGGGGAGGCTACGCCCAGCCCCCGGCCGGATAAGCAAGGGGGGCCAGGAGCCCCCATCTGCCCTCTGTGGGCCTCCTGCCCACCCTGGCACGAGCGTGACTGCCCCCCCTTTGGAGCTGGTCCATTTAGTGTAGCTGCCCTAAAAACAGTGCCACTTGGCACGGGAGGAAACTGAGGCACGCCTGCCGGCTGCAGGCAGGGCTTCTCCTCCGGTCCCCGAATCTCCAGTTTGTCATGACCTCCAAGACCATTCATTCCACTATGTTGTGTGCCCCCATCCTCTGTGTAATGATTATTAATAATTATAATACTTAATGATGATAATAATAATGATGATGATAATAAATAGCGCTCTGAAGTCTGCAAAGCTTCGACCCTGAGCAGTTGTATCGTGATCATCCCCATTTTATAGCTGAGGAAAGCCAAGCCCAAAGACTCAGGGTGGGATTCGAACCCAGGTCTTCATGGTTTAATTCTAACTTCAGATCCTACATCCAACAGCCATTTGGCCCTCAGCAGAGCCGCCAGCACACAGTAGGCGCCTAATAAATGCTCCACTGATGGACCGACTGGCCAATGTGTCTGAGTCGAAACAGGAGAAGCCCCCCGAGACAGGGGTCCTCCGCACGGCTCCGGGGGGCATGTGTGCTGGCCGGCTGGGCCTCTCTGGGACCAGGCCTTGGTTTTTCCTTTTTCTTTGAGAGGCAGGAGGAGGCTGGAGGGGGGACATGAACGCTGGTTAAATAAGGAGAAAAGGGAAGAAAAAGGAAAGAAGCATTTCTTGAATAAGCAGCCCCTCCACCCAGCCATCTGCCTTTGCCTGGAGAGCTGCAAGGGAGAGGGAGCTCCAAGGAGAGGGAGCTCCTGGGAGAGGGAGTTCCAGGGAGAGGGAGCTCCAGGGAGAGGGAGTTCCAGGGAGAGGGAGCTCCTGGGAGAGGGAGCTCCTGGGAGAGGGAGCTCCAGGGAGAGGGAGTTCCAGGGAGAGGGAGAGGGAGCTCCTGGGAGAGGGAGCTCCTGGGAGAGGGAGCTCCTGGGAGAGGGAGCTCCAAGGAGAGGGAGCTCCTGGGAGAGGGAGCTCCTGGGAGAGGGAGTTCCAGGGAGAGGGAGAGGGAGCTCCAGGGAGAGGGAGCTCCTGGGAGAGGGAGCTCCTGGGAGAGGGAGCTCCAGGGAGAGGGAGCTCGCTTCGGCAGTGGCAGTGGCATCCTTGCCATAGTTCCACTGTGGCCCATGAGGAAGTTTTTCCTTCCATCAGGCCTAAATCAGCCTCCGTGAAGCTTCCCTCGCCGGCGCTCCTCCTTCATGACCTGGCCTCAACTCTGTCGGGTGCCATGGATGCCAAGGCTCACCTAGACTTCTCTCTGGACGTCTGCGGCCAGACGCCGGGCAAAAGGGGCACCTTGAGAGGGAACAAGTGCAGATCTGGCCCTCGGAGGCCGAGCTGCAGAGGCCCAGGCTGGAGAGACCCTTCCTCCAGGGACCCGAAGGGGACAACCAGAGAGTCCAAGGGAGAGCCACAGGGATGACGGTGACCCAGGGAGGAGGGTTCGAGACCGAAGACCCTCCTGGGGCTCCTCCAGGACACCGCCGTGGCTCCCACCCCCAGCCCGCCATGTTTCCTTGCCGATGTCCTCTCTGGACTCTGGCCAAGGTTTGGTTCCCTCCCAAGACTCCTCCCTGGAATCCAGCTCTGAGGAGTCCCAGGCAGGCCCACCCGTGGGGACAGCTGCGGGGAAGGAGGGGACCTTTTAAAGGGACAGCACCGCGACATCTCCTGGAACCCCGAAGTCTGAGAAAGGGGCCTATAGGGTCAGGGTAGGAAATGGCTGATCCCCCAAGTCAGCCCACCCACCCACAAATGTTTCTGAAGTACTTACTGTGTGCCAGGCACTGTGCTGTGCCAAAGAACTCTAGGCAGAGGGTCAGGAGTCCCGGGTTCTAATCCTGACCACTTCTCCCTACCTCTTTTTCCTTTGATTCAGAGTTGGAAGGGATTTTTAGAAGTCGAGTCTAATCTCGTTTTACAGATGAGGAAACAGAAGCCCAGAGCCACAAAGTGGCTGACCCAGAGTCGCACAGCTAGTAAGTGTCTGAGGCAGGATTCGAATTTGGGTCTTTCTGGCCCCAAGTTTAGCCCTTGAGCTTTGGGGGTCCCCTCCTCCTTGGATGAGCTTCTTGATCTATCTATAAACTCGGGCCTTGGAACAGATGATCTCCAAGCCCCCCCCCCAAGCTCTGGAGCATCCCTAATAACACTAAGAACTAACCCTAATTTCCACGGGCCATAGTGAGGCGCAGGTACCTGGGGAGATCTTCCGTGCTTTCCAACGTGAAAGCAAAGATAGAGATCTACAGCACCCTGTAGAGGACTTTGCAAGCTTTAACTAGATCTCTAGGTACATCTAGGCTTGTATATGGAAACTTAAAATATAGGCATTTATATGAGTATATATAGCATGCCTGGGAACCTTTGTAGCTGCACCTAGAGGTCTATTACGTATAAGATAGACATTGCGCCAACAGGAAAGCAAAGCTCTAGATAGATCACGAGATTGTGCTTTGCAGACTTTAAAAAATACAGATGCACATAGAAGTTTAGGTAGAATGTTTTACAAACTTGAAATATATCTCTATGTATATGTATGTTATATTGACTACTTTGCAAAGATAAAAGCACATATAAAGAGAGGGAATGCTTTACAAACTTAAAAATACATATATATATATATATATATATATATATATATATGCCCCTGGGTTTGTGTACATAATATTTTATAAACTTTATAACTACACCTACATATAGTGCTTTGCAAACATATTACTCGGCACATAAACTGTTTTGCAAGCTTTCAGTATGTGTGCATGTATATACACGTATGTGTTTATGTCTACACTCGCTCATCTGAGCCTCATGGTAACCCGGGTGTGTCACCCCCATTTTCCAGATGGGGAGACTGAGGCTCAGATAGACTAGATGACCTGCCCACGGCCCCCCGCCATCGTAGGTGCGTGTCCTCAGCTCTGCCCGCGTCCTCTGTGCCAGGTTGGCAGACAAGGCATGCAGGACCCAGAGAGAAGGGCGAAGACTCACCTCCTGGGTCATCCTGATCTTCGTCGGAGCCTGGCACACACAGACCTTTAGCTCGCTAGCAGCCCTGCGCGTTGCCATACGGGCACCGGTGCCAGTCCTGGTGTCGCCAGCCTATGCCAGTTACAGCTAATCCCGGCCTGGGGCTGTGCCCCTTGCCATCGGCCTCCTTCCACCCAGACAGGGCTTGGCTTCCCGGTTGGACGACAGATGCCCAGTCTGATGGCATGGCTGATGCCCGCCCGAGGGAGGAACTGGGTCTGGGTGAGAAGGCACACTCTGGGGGTGGGAGTGGGGAGTGGGCCTGGAAGGAGGGATAACGGCGGGGGCAGAGGCCCTGGTTCTGGGGGTTAGGGGGAGGACCAAGTGGACCCAGCCAATGGGTCTCCTCTTCCTCTAGGTGGGTGGGAGCACTCAAGGATTTTGTATCAGGGTTTGGGGTTAGGATCCCAGCTCCTGTTCCACCTCTCCTAAGCCTCAGTTTCCCCATTTGTAAACGAAGGTCCCTGCCAGCTTGGAATCCAGTCCAGTCGGTCTGTAGGACACCCTTCCAGTTCAAACACTGTCTGGAACGACTCTAGGACCCCGAAGCGGGAGCTTGGGTCCAGTTGGTAGGAGGTGCCCGTTTGCCTTTGTCTTTCTTCTTTTTATTATCCCTTGACTCTGGCACAGATTAAAACCAGGAGGGGAGAAAAAAAAGGCATTTGAATCACCCCAAGAGCCGTCTCTACCACCCCCAGTCTTGGCTCCTTCCCCAGGGTCTTGCACCCCATGCGGTGAGTGGGCAGGGCCCGCAGGAAGCCCTGAGCTCTGGGTTACATGACTGGCAATCCCAGACACATGGCTGTGTGTGTGTGTGTGTGTGTGTGTGTGTGTGTGTGTGTGCCTGCCTAGGAATTCCTGCTTGTTCAGTCAGCTGGGCTCTGTGGTGGGAGCTCTGGGAGGGGGAAAATATGAAACCTCTTCATCGGCCGCTCATGGGATTGGGGAGGGCAGGGGAGGGACGAGGGAGCCTGAGGTTGGACTCACCCCCTTCCCCCACCATCCTTATTCTGGGTCAGGAAACCTCCTCAGGGCCCAAGATGGAAGTGGAGGGCTCAGCCAGGGTGGGGCCGCAGGGAGCCCCTCGTTCCTCCCCTTCAGGCAGGACGCTAAAGCTGCAAGGATGGAGCCCACCCTCCTCCTTCCAGTCCCCAGAGAAGGTTGGGGTGGTGAGCAGAAATAGTGGTTGGGATGGAAGGAAGAATAATAGGAAGCCCAGGAAGTTATGGGGCTCAGAAACCAGGCAAAGGGGGGCTTTCCACCTGGAACTTGGGCAGTCCCCCCATCTGGCAGCTTAGTTTTGAACCCTCCTCATCCCCCAGAACGGGGCTGGCCCGGGCCATCATCTCTAAGGGAAAGCACTGGATTGGGCTGAGGGGACCTGGGTTGGAAGCTCCGTACGGATG
Organism: Gracilinanus agilis; assembly: GCF_016433145.1. Classification (NCBI taxonomy): domain Eukaryota; kingdom Metazoa; phylum Chordata; class Mammalia; order Didelphimorphia; family Didelphidae; genus Gracilinanus; species Gracilinanus agilis. The sequence continues at coordinate 271,066,283 of NC_058135.1, forward strand.
CTCCCATGCTCCCTATGTAACCTCACCAAGTCATCTCCTTTCTACCGATCTCCACATCAAATGTGTGCAGTGGCCTCTGCCTTAAGGGCCCTTCCAGCATCCCTGTTACAGAGGAGATAGAGCACTGGACAGGAGTCAGGAAGAGCTGGGTTCAAATCCTGCCTCCGTTTCCTCATGAATAAAATAGGGATGATAATCTCTAAAGCTACACTGAGAGAATCTACATGAATAGCTTTACCAATATAACAGATTAAGGTTGGTTACTATCATCATGTTCTATAATCCATCCTGTATCTTCCCAGGAGGCTCCATGGCTCCTTCCTCTACTCTGCCCCCATCCATAGCTGTTTACAGGTTTTGAACATCAGTCAAGAACAGTTAATTTTCCTGTGAGCCCCCTGGACCATGGTCATCCCCTTGTTACCAGGCTATTTGGGTTCAACTAAATGCCACCAGCCCAAGCATTGTGGTTTAGTAAAAAAGAGTCCTGGGTTTGGAGTCAGAGGAGCTTGGTTCAAATCCTGGCTTTGCCACATATTACCAAAGTGACTGTGGGCAAGTCACTTCTCCCTGGGCCTCAGTTTCTTTTTTTTAACCCTTAACTTCTGTGTATTGGCTCCTAGGTAGAAGAGTGGTAAGGGTGGGCCATGGGGGTCAAGTGACTTGCCCAGGGTCACCCAGCTGGGAAGTGTCTGAGGCCGGATTTGAACCTAGGACCTCCCATCTCTAGGCCTGACTCTCCATCCACTGAGCTGCCCCTCCTCAGTTTCTTTATCTGTGAAAGGAAGGGGTTCTGAGGTTCCCTTCCAGTTCTAGGATCCTATTGTCCAGCCCAGACAGCCCCTCCTTGCCCCTAAAGACATAGTGACTCAGGCAGTGGCCCTTCAGACCCAGAAATGAGACAACATTTGGTGACCAAGAGGAAAGTAACTTCTCAGGAATTCACCTCTCCCCTAGCATCCCTGTGGGAAGCTTCAAAATGGGGGCCTCCGCTGTAGGGGGTCGGGGGAGGATGGGTAAAGTGTGAGCAAGCTTGTCTCCATTTATCTCTCCCTGGGAAAGAATTTCCCAGCACTGGGATGTTCACTCTTCTCTCAGCTCCCTCTGTGTGGATGGGCATCCATCTCCTCCCGGGGCTCAGAGCAAGGGGCATCCGAGGCAGGGGAGATGGGAGTAGACAGTGATTCTGCCCCAGTGGTCAAATGAGAGGAAATGGGGTGGGGAGGGGAGCTTCAAAGCAAGGAGTGGTGAAGGAGGCCTGCGGAGGGAGAATGCAGAGAGACCTCAGAAGGGTTTGGCTCCCGGGGGAGGAGACAGCCAGGGTTCCATTAAAGTTCTCAGAAGAGTGATCTCTCGTCTATTAGGGAGACTCCCAGAAGCCTGAGCAGCTGTTATCCATTTTTCCTAGGGTGAGGGAGGGGTCCTACCCTTGCCCCCCCCCGCCCCCCGCCCCCCCCCGCAGGCTTTGGGTTCCAAAGACCATTCTAATATGGAGGGGCTCTCTGCAGCACTGGGGAGAGTCAGCCCGCCTCAGAAATAGACGAGATAAGGAGAAGGGAACTCAGTGATTCAGTTCCTTCATTTGTTTGTTTTTTAAAAGTGGGGGTGGGGGGCAGCTGGGTAGCTCAGTGGAGTGAGAGTCAGGCCTAGAGACAGGAGGTCCTAGGTTCAAACCCGGCCTCAGCCACTTCCCAGCTGTGTGACCCTGGGCAAGTCACTTGACCCCCATTGCCCACCCTTACCAATCTTCCACCTATGAGACAATACACCAAAGTACAAGGGTTAAAAAAAAAAAAAAAAGTGTGTGTGTGGGGGGGGGGAGTTGCCGGGATGGCTTCTTTGGTCTTTCCACCTGGGACATTCTTTGTCCTAAGATCCCGTCCGGTGCTGCCATTGTGCCTTCTAAGGGCCCTCCCAGCTCTGACACTCGCTGACTCTCCCCCTCTCTGTGCTGGAAGAATAGAAGCTGCGGGATTTCTAGCCTCAGGATCCCCCTGACACGGTTGTCCCTTCATTTCAAAAGGCCGGTGGTGTTCTAAGTCCCCCAAGGCCGGTTCGAATCGGGGAGGGGGGACAGGACAACTCCCGATCCACTCTTCGTCTGGGAAAACTGGGTCTCAGGGGCAGCTTGACCCCGAGATCCCAGCCGCCCAGTGAGGAGTCTCTCTGCTCCAGAGCCTGGGTTCCAGCTATCGCCCTTGCCTGGAGGCCCCGGGCCACCCAACATCCCTGTGCCAGGCCGCCGGGAGCCGCGGCTCCTCCGTCCTAACCCTGCACTCCTCCCGATCCCCATCCCGCTCCCTGGGCAGGCTCCGCAGCTGGCTCCGCTCGCTGCCTCTTCCTATTGGCCGCGGGCCGCAGGGAGCCGACCAATGGGCGGGCGCCATTCTCCTGGAGGGGAGAGGGAGGCTGGCTTGTGGACCGCTCCGCGGGGGATGGGGGAGGCTCCACTCTTAACCCTGTGTGGGCCGGGGAGCAGCGGGAGCGGCTCCAGCTTTCCGGGAACTCTGGACTTGGGAATGGGCATGGGCAAGTGTAGGAGGCGACTCTGGCGAGGATGTCACCAGGAAAACTCTTAGGGAGAACCCAGAGGCAGAATCTGAGTTGTAGGTGGCAATCTAGCATTCAGTCGACAAACATTTGTGAAGGCGCTGGAGGCGAAGCACTGTAGATCTGGGGATGCGGAGGCAGAAATGAAAGACCATGTCTTCAGCGGGCTTACATTAAGCTACCTGGGCAGGAATATGTGTATCACTGTACTTTCTCCCCAATCCCATCCCCCCTTTGTAGAGTAGGAGATCGCAGAGAAATAGCAGGAGCCCAGCCAGATGTTCTAAGGCTACCTGCCCCTTCCGCGGGGAAGGAGAAATAGATTGTAGGATAAAGGGCTAGAGACCCACAGAAGTCATCTTTCCAGCCCCACCTCCTCCCTGTATGGAGGAGGAAACTGAGGAAGCTCAGGAGAAGGGAAATGACTTGTCAAAGGTGACACAGGTAGTAAGCAGCAGAGCCAGAATCTGAACCTAGACCTTCCCTCTGAAGTTGACACCAGTGGTGAGGTCTGTGAGCAGCTCGTTCCTCTCTGGGAGGGCAGAGCAGGCAGCTGTACATGTCACAGCTGGAAGGAAGATTTATGTTGGCACGACTGTAGGAAAAATATTTAAAGAGAAGGGGAGAACAATTCTAACGTTTCCCGTCTGTTTTCCTGTACCTCTAGTCCTCCACCTCCCACCCTGGAGGACCCTGAACCTCCTGGACACCCACCTTGCAACCCCAGGGCCCTTTGTTTGGGTTGATGGAGAGGTCAGGCCCGGGAGCTCCGATCTGAAGGGGAGGGGAAAGCTCCCTGGGATGCGGAGAGGGCTGATGCGTGCATTGGACAGGGTCCGAGGGGCTGTTGTCCCCCAGGACTAGAGCTGGAGGGGAGGAAAGGAAAAGACCCTGCGGACAGAGTCTGGGCTCTGAGTGCTGGAAATCTTCTAGTGCTCCAGTTGGAAGAAGACTTTGGATTGCCATTGGGTGGGCGGACTTCAAACTGGAGCGGGTGGACTTGACCAGTAAACCCCCCCCCCAACCCCAGGCTAGTCAGTGGGGAAGAAGAAAGGGCCTTGGGATGAGATCATAAACTCAGACTTTAAGCTGAAAGGAACCTCCGAGACCACTGAGTCTAGCCCCCACCCCCACCTCCTTGGAGAGGGTTTGAAACCACCTGCTCAGGGTCACTGGTCATATCTGGAAGAGCCAAGGCTCTGGCCCAGGCCCTCTAACTCCAAATCCCCCATTCCCCATACACTCCCCCAGCTCTCCCCCTTTAACCCCTCCAGCCCTGGCCCCTTATTTGACACAGGACAAAGCCACGGTCCAAAGAAGGGAAATGGTTCACTCTTGTCCACACTGGGTGACTGAGGGCAGAACCAAGACTGGAAGTCTGAGGTCTCCCAGATTCTGGTTTGTGCTCAATGTTCCCACAAATCAATTGAGCAAACACTTGCTAGTGTCTCCTACTGGGTGCCAGGTGGTAGGGGTGCAAAAATGAGCCCAGATCTGTCTTCAGGAAGCTAACAGTCCCTGATGCCAAGGATGCTTTGGGGGGAGGGGAGATTTGGTCCCAGAGGACCTAAGTTCAGATCCTAGCTTTGACAAGGACCTACTTAAGTGACCTTGGGCAAGTCCAAGTCACTCTCTCAGCCTCAGTGTCTTCATCTCTAACAGTGGTTCCCAAACTTTTTTGGCCTACTGCCCCCTTTCCAGAAAAAATATTACTTAGCGCCCCCTGTCACATACTATCACCACCCCCTTACAGTTATTCACTGCCCCCAAATGCACCAGTGGCCATCACCGCCTTCCTGGATCACTGCAGCACCCACCAGGGGGCAGTGGCGCCCACTTTGGGAATCATTGATCTATAAGATGAAGAGATTGGACTACATGATTTCTGAGACCCCTCTAGCTATAAATCTATGAAGTTGTCTATGTGCCAGGCCCTTTACAAGGTCATGGGATAATAAGAATAAGTGGCTACCATTTATATAACACCTATTGTATGCCATAATGTAGCACCTGTTATATGGCATAATGTGGCCATATGTGTTAAGTACTTTATAATTATTATCTCATTTGAGCCCCACAACAACTCTGGAGGGTAGGTGCCCTTATGATTCCTTCTTTTTTTTTTTTAAGCCCTTACTTTGGGTCATAGAATCCATAGGTTCCAAGGCAGAAGAACTATAAGGGGTAGGCAAATGGGGTTAAGTGACTTGCCCAGGGTCACACAGCTGGAAGTATCTGAGGTCAGACTTGAACCCAATACCTCCCATCTCCATGAATGGCTCTCTACCCACTAAACTACCAAGCTGCCCCTTATGTTCCCCATGTTACAGATGAAGAAACTAAGAAAGACAAAAGTGAAAGCATCTGCCCTTGAGGAGCTTACATTCTTTTGGGGACATTCAACATACTAGAGAGAGAGAGCAAGTACAAAGAAAAATGAGTGAGAGGGAAGTTAATATTTATATATATATATTTTTTTTTATTTTTTTTATTTTTTATCCTGGGACTCCATTCTAGGAGCATAGGGCCACAACCAGTAGGCAATGGGTCGCTCAGGGTCACCCAGCTGGGAAGTGTCTGAGCCCGGATTTGAACCTAGGACCTTTCGTCTCTAGGCCTGGCTCTCAATCCACTGAGCTAGCCCAGCTGCCCGTACTTTAGGTTGCAGTTTCTTTAGCAGATGTAGTTTTTACAGGGTGGGGTTGCTAGCCCCACACCCAACCCTCCTCCTTTTTCATCCGGGCTAGGGACCGTCCTTAGCCCAGGAGTGGTAAGGGTAATATATAAATAATATTTATATAGAGATTTATAAATATTATCTCTAGCAATCCACACAAAAGCCATATAAGGAAGGTGCTATTCTTATCTCTCTTTTACAGTTGAAGAAACTGAGGCAGATAACAGTAAAGTGACTTGACTAAAGTCTAGCTAAATGGGAGACCTTGACCTTCCCTTTCAGAACTAGAAAAATCTAACCAAAAAGTAAATAAGAAAGAAGTAAAGGAAGTGAATGAAATGTTAGAAAAATTAGAGTTTATAGATAATCTAGAGAAAACTGAATAGGGATAAAAAGGAATATATCTTTTCTTCAGCAGCACATGATACATACACAAAAACTGACCATGTACTAGAACATAAAAACTTCACAACCAAATCCAGAAAAGCAGAAGTAATAAATGCAACTTTTTCAGATCATTATGCAATAAAAATGATAATCAATAAGGATTCATGGAGAAGCAAATGAAAAATTAATTGGAAACTAAATAATCTAATTCTTTTTTTCCTCCAAAACCCTTACCTTCCATCTTGGAGTCAAGCCTTATTGGCTCCAAGGCAGAAGAGTGGCAAGGACTAGACAATGGGGGTCAAGTGACTTGCCTAGGGTCACACAGCTGGGAAGTGTCTGAGACCAGATTTGAACCTAGGACTCCTGTCTCTAGGCCTGGCTCTCAATCCACTGAGCCACCCAGCTGCCCTCCTAATTCTTTAAAACAGATGAGTCAAAGAACAAATCATAGAAACTATCACTGATTTCATTAAAGAAAGTGATAATGAGGGGACAACATATCAAAATGTATGGGATACAGCTAAAACAGTAAGGTGGCTTGGCTAGCAAGTATATGTGGCTAGATTTAAACTCAGATTTTCCTGGCTCCAGGTCTAGAGCTCTTTTCACTTTGCCACTTAGTTACAGAGATCAATAGGGTCAAAAGGCTAGTGTCTGAGGCAGATTTTGAACTCGGGCCTTCCCAATTCCAAATATAGCATTATCACTACCTGTTGCTTCTCTCTGATAGGGTTTCTCAAAAGGTTTTGAGAGCTGGGCTTGAGGGGGTTGTGGGGATGGTGCAGCCTGGGGTTCCAAGCACCCCAGTGCTGAACTTAATCCAGACCTTAGAGGGAATGGGGGCTGTTGGGAGGGAGGGGGTAACTGGGAGGAGGAAGGTCCATGTGGTGGGAGAAGGGTTCTGTAAGTTCCTAGGGAGTCCCTAAAAGAGGAGGAATACTCAAGGAAAAAGAGTGTCTCCCACTACTAGCACTGCACATGCCCCTTGGCTGCCCCCTCCCCATCAAGGAATACTCCTTTCGAAACTTGGGAAGCTAAGCACTCTGCTGGATTTTGGCTGCCTTAGCCGTGGGGGAGGGGAGGAAAGAAAGGGAAAGGAAGGGAGGAGTGGGATGAACCAGAGAGGGGATGGGGCAGATGCTGATCCCTGGACCAAAGATCCAGCCTGTGGAGTTCTGGTTTCCTTGGAACTGAGGCCCTTGGGGACCTGGCCTCCAAACACTGGGGAAAAGGCCTTCTCAAGCCCAGGAGGGTGGGGGTGAGGGGCCTCATTGGCAAGTCCTTATCTCCTGAGAAGAAGCTGCTGGAGGAATACCTTAAGGACTGACTCACCCCCTTTGGTCCCCTCCCCTTCCAGCTCCCAGCCTTAGTCCGATAAGGGAGATCCAGGAGGAAAATTGGGCAAGGAACCCCAGCTAAGGACCAGGAAGGTGGGGGGCTGCTCTGGCAACGTGGCCAGGTCCAGGCAAGGCACAGGCAAGTGAGGGATGAGCTCTGGGGCTAGGGGAAGAGGCGCATTTAGCTAGCGTGTGAACAGATGTCACCGTTACTCAGATGAAAACATTCCCACATGTTTCTAGGCAGAGGGCAGAAATGGAAATCTGGGCTTCTCCAGCAGGCCCTTGACCTCCTTTTCCCTCTGCTTTTAGCCTTTCTTATCCAGGGGCTGCTTGGAGGGGGGTTACCCCTACCTCCACCCACTCCCAGAGCAAGGGCTCATTTCTAGGATTGGGGAATGCACACTAAAAAAGGCAATGGGAGGTCATAGAAAGGTTACAGGGCTGGGATTTGAGAGATCAGCATTCCATTCCTAGAAGTAACTAAGTCTGTAACCTTGGATTAAGTGACTTGACCTTTCCAGGACTTGGTTTCTTCATCTGTCAAATGGGAATTCCTATCTCATCTTCCTGGTGTAAAGATCCTAAGGGTTGCGAAAGTAACTTGAGAAGTCAAATGTGGTTGTTGTGGGAGATATGGCTAGACAGCCATTGATCTGAAGAGAGAGAGAGAGAGACAGACAGACAGACAGACAGACAGACAGACAGACAGACAACTGGGGATTTTAGAGGACCACAAGTTCTGTATGTCTGTCCATAGTGGGAATGGCAGCCATGGAAGCTCATGTGACCTTGGGCCACATGAAGAGAGGCAGAACTTCCAGGAATAAAGAAATGATAGTCTTGCTATTCCCTGCCCTGGTCTGACCACACTGAGAGTGCTCAGGATTAGAAAAAAAAATGTGGATTATTTTAGAAAGCATCTGAAGGAGGGCTACTAGAATCAGGAGGGGCTCAGGGTCATGCCATATCAAGACTGGGTGAAGAAACTGAGAATGTTAATCCTGGAGAAAAGCCTGAAGTGGAATAGAAGTGTCATGTTTAGGAATCTGAAAGAAGAGGGACGAGTCTTGTTCTGTTTGGCCCCAAAAGGGCAGAACCAGGAGCCATGGGGGGAAAGAATTGCAAAGAGTTAGACTTGAGCTAGCTGGACTTTTTAGCCACTAGAATTGTTCCAAAGTAGAATAAGCCATTAGGATTCTCCTCCTGGAGGTCTTCAGGCAAAGGCCAGTGGACCACCGCTCGGTATGCCGCAGAGGGAACGCCTCTTCAGGTTTGGGTCAGATGAGGTAGCCACTGAGGTCCCTTCTGATTCTCAAATTCTGTGATTCTGATTTTGTGGTTCCGTGATAGTTCTATTTCTGCTGAGAAGGGAGCCTCTCGGTGCCTGGCCAGATTCATGAAAGTCATGGCTAAGGAATCCCTTGGCTTGGCTCTCTGGCTCAGGAGGTGTAGCCCAACTCCAGTTTCACGGTGTTCTGGAGCTTTTGGCCTCGTAGCTCTATTACAGTCATTTGAAGGAACTGGGCATGTTTAGCATGGAGAAGAGAAGACTGAAGTTGGGCCTGGTTTGGAATATGGTAACCATCTTCAAGGCTCTGACTGGCTAACAAGTGGAAGAAGGATTAGACCTGTTTAGCTTTATAGGGCAGAATGAGGCACAAAGAAGGAGGCCATATTTCAGCTCAACATTAACCTGAACTTCTAAATATAGGACAGCTAATAACTTTTTTTTAACCCTTCCCTTCTGTCTTAGGTTCTAAGACAGAAGAGTAGTAAGGGCTAGTCATACAGCTAGGAAGTGTCTGAGCCTAGATTTGAACCCAAGACCTCTTATTTCTAGGCCTGACTCTCTAACCACTGAGCCACCTAGCTGCCTTCACTAATAATTTCTTAATAAGTGGCACAGTGCATAGAGTATTGGATTTGTAATCAGAAAGATGAGTCTTCCTGAGTCAAATCCAGCTTCAGTCACTTACTGGCTGCACAACCCTGGGCAAATCATTTAACCCTGTTTGCCTCAGTTTCCTCATCTGTAAAATTAGTTGAAGAAGGAAATAGCAAACCACTCCAATATCTTTGCCAAATCAGGTCATAAAAAGTTGAACATGACTGAGACAACTAAACAGGGCAAGTCTTGTCAACTCTACCTTTGTAAAATCAATTACTAAATCAATTGACATTCTTTTATCAAGCATTTATTATGTACCAGGCTGGACAGTTATGTGATATAGTGGATAGAGTGCCAGGCCTAGAGTCAGGAAGACTCATCTCCCAGAGTTCAAATCTGGCCTCAAAAAGTTCCCAGCTGTGTGGCCCTGGGCAAGTCACTTGACCCTGTTTGCCTCAGTTTCCTCAGCTGTAAAATGAGCTAGAGAAGGAAATGGCAAACCACTCCAGTATCTTTGCCAAAAAAAGAACCCAAAGGGATCACAAAGAGTCAAAAATGACTGAATGACTTAATAATTAGAGCTGCTTCCACCTGGAATGAGTTATCTTGTGATAAAATGAGCTCCCTATTATTCCAAGTCTTTGAGAGTGGGTGATGATTTCAAAAGGATAATGTAGAAAGGATATTTGCTTCAGTAGTTTGGATTTGATGATGACTAAGATCAGGGCATCACTGTTCTAGAGCTGGAAGCAGCCTGAAAAATCACGTCATCCAACTCTTCATTTTGCAGATTAGGAAACTGAGGCTCAGGGTGGGGATTCTAAGTTGGGAACATTCTAATAATATCCTTTACTAGTTTGCAAGACATCAGCCAAGACTTAGAGTCTAGTCCCTTCATCAGCAAAACAGGGAGGCTATGTATGCATCAAAGTGCAATCAAAATGTTTGTTACGAATGGTATTATTCCTACAACTACTATCAAGAAGTCTCTGCGGCCCGCCATATTGTTAGACTTCTTTGCGTTATTATCTAATTGGGTCCTATGCATTCACTCTCATCTTTCCCCAGTAGAATGGGAGCTTCTAGATGGCATGAGCTTTTCTTCTCTTGAATCAGACTGATGTGTGAACTAGGAAGGAATGGGACCAAGGGAAGCTGGGTAGGGGAGGACCATTTCTAAGGGTCTAGACTTCCTGTCTAGTAGATAAAGCTGTTTCTGGGTGTGAAAATCACAGCATTTCAGGATCTCGGAGTTGGAAGACACCTCAGAGAGACTCTAGTCCATGCCTTTCCTCACCAAGTATGTTGTCTGTGGCAAACCCAACAGTTGGCTCTGCATCAGACTTTGTTTCAAGGCTACTAGTAGAAATTAAGGGGATGCTCACCAACTGGGGAGTGACTGAGCAAGTTATGGACTATGAATAGGATGGAATACTGTTGCACTATAAGAAATGATGAAGTTGGGGAGGGGGCATCTAGGAGGCTCAGTGGATTGAGAGCCAAGCCCATAGACAGGAAGTCCTGGGTTCAAATTTGGCCTTAGACACTTCCTAGTTTTGTGGCCTTGGGCAAGTCACTTAACCCCCCATTGCCTAGCTCTTATTCCTCTTCTGCCTTGGAATCAAGACACAGTATTAATTCCAAGACAGAAGGTAAGGGTTTAAAAAAAAAGAAGGAAAGAAATGATGAAGGAGACAATTTTAAAGAAACATGAGAAGATTTCATATGACTTGATGCAGAGCGAGGTAAACAGAACCAGGAAAACAATTTATACAACAACAAAATATCGTAGAAACAGAAAAGTCTGAAAGACTTAAGAATTCAGATCAGTACAATGACCAACTACAATTTCAAAGGACTTAAGATGAAGCATGCTACCCAACTCCATATAGAGGGATGGCTAAGTCATTTTTTTTTAGACAAGGCCACTGTTGACTATACATGCTTGTAAGAGGAGTTTTGTTTTTCTTTGTGGAGAGGGAGGTGAGAGGAAAAGAAGGGAGGTTTGATTGATTGAGAAAAATAAAATTGAATTTTTTAAAAAGATCACAAGCAATCTCCCAAGGCAGCATTCCACTTTGGGATAGCTCTCATTATTTAAAAAAAAATTTTTTTCCTAACATTGAGTCTAAGTTGCTCCTAATTCTGCCCTCTGGGGTAAGCAGAACAAATCTTGAAATGTTCCAATATTCCAAGTCCTTCAAATAATTCAAGTCAATTATCAGGTCTGACTTCCTCCAAGTTTTCTCTTCTCCAGGCTAAACACCCCCAGTTCCTTCAGTCTTTGTAAAGCATGATCTCAAGGGCTATTTTCAGTTTTTATTGTCCTTTTTTGGATGCTCTCCAAATTATCAATGTGTTTACCAACATGCGGTGCTCAGAACTAAATATAATATTCCAGGTGTGATCAACCAGGGCAGAGTAAAGTGGAGCTTTTATCTCCCTAGATCCTAGTCAATGCAACCAAAGATTCTGATAGCTTTCTTACCTGTCTTATCAAACTATTAACTGACAATAGAACTTGAAGTCCATTAAAATCTGGAAATGTTTTCCAGTTAGACTGTTATCTAGCCAGGTTTCCCTCATCTTGGACTACTGAAACTGATTCTTTGAACCCAGATGTAGGACTTTACATTTATACCTATTCAATTTCATAGTATTCAATTCCATCCAATGTTCTCACCTATCTGTTATCATTGTTCAGTCATGTTCAGTCTTTGTGACCCCATTGCCAGGGATGGGGTTCTTGGTAAAGACATTGGAGCGGCTTGACATTTCCTTCTCCAGTTCATTTTACAGATGAGGAAACTGAGGCAAACAGGATTAAGTAACTTGTCCAGCTACTAAGACAACAACTAAGTGTCTGAGACCAGATTTGAACTTGGGTCTTCCTTTTTCCAGGTTTGGCACTCTATCCACCATACCACCTAGCTGCCTTTCTTGCCTATAGAAATCTCTTTAGATCTTGACTCTCTCCTCCAGGGTGTTGGTTATTTATCCTAGCCTTGTGTCATCTGAAAATCTGATAACCATTCCCTCTATGCCTGTATTGAAGTCATTGATAGAAAACTTAATTAGCCCAAGGCTGTACATAGATCCTAGCCTAGACACTCTGTTACAATGGAAGTCTTGGCTCCCTCCATAGATTTTCCATTGAGAGTTGTCTGGTCCTCTCCTTTGTCCCTATCATTCCTGACTTTGTATCATATTTTTCTACAGGTATATCATATCCCCGCTCTCACATTAGACTTTAGGCTCTCTGAGAAAAGGGACCTTAAAACTCCCCCCTTTTTTTAGTACATATTTTTCATCTGTGTATTTCCAAAGTCTGGTCAATAGCAGGAATTTGGTCCACATTTGTTGAATTGAATTGATGCTTTAGTTTCTTCTGGTAGACAATGACCTTCTTTCTTCTTTTCCCCCTTCTTCCCTCTGCCAGCACTTCCCAGAGCACCTGGAGCACTTCTCAGAAAACATGGAGGACTTCTCCAATGACCTCTTCAGCAGTTTCTTTGATGACCCCATCCTGGCTGAGAAGAACCCGCTGTTGGACATGGAGCTGGATCCACCCACCCCAGGCATCCAGGCGGAGCACAGTTACTCCCTGAGTGGTGACTCAGCCCCCCAGAGTCCCCTCATTCCAGTCAAGACCGAGGACAGCCCGAGAGGTGAGTACTGGAGAGGACCCAGGCTCCCTAGAGTGAGGATTCAGGAGATGATGGATCTGGAATTCCAGTGCAGTCCCATCACTTAGATCTTTTTCCCCACCTATAAAATGAGAGTGTTAGGCCAGATAGTCCATGAGGCCCTTTCCAGTTCTAACTCTATAACTTTATGATATTATTCCTTGGACATATCATTAAACCTCTGTGGGCCTCAGTTTGCTCATCTGTAAAATGAGGCTGGACTAAATGAGTTCTGAGATCCTTTTGAGCTCTAGTTCTAAGACAGTTCATGAAGAAGTCCATAATTCGTCCTCACCAAGAAGGTGGTCTTCTCCTCTTCAGACAATGAGATAATATATTGTGAGGTACTTGGCAAACCTCAACACTTGGCTATTGTCATTACCTTGTATTGACTCATCTCCACTCCTGGAGGGGAGAGTTGTCTCATTTTTTTGCTTTTGCACATAGTAGGTAATTTATTGATGTCTGTTGAATTGAGTCTCCTGGATAACTTTTATAAAATTCCCTGCATGGGGGCAGCTGGGTAGCTCAGTGGATTGAGAGTCAGGCCTAGAGATGGGAGGTCCTGGGTTCAAATCTGTCCTCAGACATTTCCCAGCTGTGTGACCCTGGGCAAGTCACTTGACCCCCATTGCCCACCCTTACCACTCTTCCACCTAGGAGCCAATACACAGAAGTTAAGGGTTTAAAAACAAAACAAAAATAAAATAAAATAAAATTCCTTGCCGATAGAGGGAGCTTTAACTAACTCTCTGGGCTTCACACCATGTGCCAGGGAATGTGGAAGGTACTGACACTTGGGGCAAATTCAGTCATTGGGCAAAGGGAATGGTGGCCCAGGAAGATCCCGGAGGATGGGGGATTTTGGGGGGTTACTGAGTCCAATCCCCTTATTCTATCAATGAGGAAACATCGAGATGAACATGATGGGATTCAAACCCAGGTCCTGTGCTCTAACCACCAAGTCACACAAATAATACGAATGGTGCGTTGGTGCTAGAAGGGGCAGCCTGGCATCTCTCCATTTCCTCTGCCTGCCTTCAACTGCTCCTGGGGTGCACCTTCCCCTAGAACCTCAGTGACAAAAAGCAAGCCGGCCTGGGAAGGCTCCAGGAAGAGAGGGTTCTCCCCACCCCTCCGTGTGGGTGACTGGGGCAGAGCCTCCCCCTAGTTATGGCTTTGGGTGGTAGGAAAGCCTGCTGGTTTTCCACGATGCTCAGATTTTTCAGTTTAGGAGGCTATTTGACTTCTGAGCACACCCTCAGACCTCCTCCTCCATGCCCCGATGTGGGGCAGGAAGGGGCCACTCTTGTCCTCTTTGGAAAGCCGTGGGCAGGGACAGGGGTGTATCCCATGCCAAGGCTTGTTCCAGCCCACTGCAAACTTTCTGCTCCCTCGCCCAGGCAGCCCAGCCCAGCCAGCCCAGCCAGGCTCCACTTACCACTCAGCCTGCCCCACACAGAGCCTATTTTTAAAGTAATTTGTTTGTGGGCACCTTGCAGGGGGCAGCTTCCTGGAGGTGGCCCGACTCAGGGCCTGTAATTTAGAAGAGCTCAGGGGCGGCCTGCGGCTGGCCTACCTTATTCCAGCCCCTCCAGGAAGGGCCCATGGTAGGATGGAGAGAGATCCAGGGCAGGGCGAGGCAAGAACTCCCAGCCAACCGGGCTCATCACTTCCCCAGGAGTCTGGCTTGAGGCCCAGGTGGCCAGGAACTCAAGCCACTATAGCTTCTCCTCCCTCGAGCCACCCCCCAAATGGGCCAAATACAGACCCTCCCACTAAGAAAGGCCAACCTGGAACTGGAAGGGATGCCAGGCCAGACCTCCCGAGGCCTCCTCACACGTGTGTTCTAAGAGAAAAAAAACTGAATTTGGAAGAAAAAGACCTGATTCCGGGATCATGGGCCCAGGACGAACAGAGCCCCCGAGACCATCACTTTCAGCTCCCTCGTTTTATGGGCAGAACATAGCCTGCCACTGGGTCTCCTTAGGGACTTGGGGGACCGAAGGAGAGTCCATGCTGAGCCCAGCTCTGTTACTCAAGAGCTGCATGAACTTGGGCAAGTCCCTTTAATCTTCTAGACCTCCGTTTCCTTTATAAAACAAGGGATTTGGACTTGATGGCCTCCAGGGCCTATATATAGGAAAAATATTTATACATTTTATATCTGTATTTTATTTTATCTATACATTATATATTATTATATCACATGATATAGGATATAAATATATAATATAGCAAAAATATTTATATATAATTTAAATCTAACTAAAATATTTATATATATTTAAATCTAAGAATATTTATATATATTTAAATCTAACATGTGATTATATCACATGGTATATTATATTATGATAGGATATAATGATATATGATATAATATAGCAAATAGTAAAAATATAGTACAAAATATAATATAGTAAATAAATAATGGGAGTTATTTTAGAGGGGTGTGGGCTAGACAGGGGCAAAGGCAATTCTTTTTTTTTTAACAATGGATTTTTATTTTATTTTCCCAATTACATGTTAAAAACTACCATTTTTAACATTCTTTTTATTTTTTTTAATTTTTTTCACCTCTGATACATTTTTAACATTCTTTTAAAAAAGTTTTGGCGTCCATATTCTCTCCTTCCTCCCTCTTCTTCCTGTTCCTTAAGAAGAAGGCAAACAATTTGAAATTGGTTATACGTGTGCAGTGGTAAAAGGAAACACAGACCCCAAAAAAGGCAAAAAAGAATAGTAAAGAAAGTGAAAAATCCTCTCCTTCCCGTCTCCATTCAGACCCCATCGGTTCTTTCTCAGGAGGTAGAGGCGTTTTTCATCGCGAGTGCTTCAGAATCATCTTGGATCGTTGTATGGCTGAGAATAGCAAAACCATTCGCAGTCGATCGTCATCCTATATTGCTGTGATTGTGTACAATGTTCTCCAGTTCTGCTCACTCCACAATGCAAGAGTCCATAGTCGCAGGGGGCAGCTCAGTGGATTGAGAGTCAGGCCTAGAGACAGGAGGTCTTGGGTTCAAATCCAGCCTCAGACACTTTCCAGCTGTGTGACCCTGGGCAAGTCACTTGACCCCCATTGCCCACCCTTACCACTCTTCCACCTAGGAGCCAATACACAGAAGTTAAGGGTTTAAAAAAAAAAGAGTTCATAGTCGTCCTTCCAGCTTTTTCTGAAAGCATCGCGCTTGTCATTTCTCATCACCGTCATATTCCACTTGTTCAGCCATTCCCCCATTGGCGGACCTGCCTTCAGTTTCCAATTTTTGCCAACATAAAAAGAGTAGCATTAAATATTTTTTACTTTCCCCTTTTTCTTGGACCTCTTTGGGATGTACACTTGGTAGTGGTGTTGCTGGGTCAAAGGGTAGGTACCGTTTTACAGCCCTTTGGGCATAGTTCCAAATTGCTTTCCAGAATGCGATCTCCACTGATCAGTCCACAACTCCAACAACAGGGCATTTGTGTCCCAATTTTGCCACATTCTTTCCAACATCTGTCCTCTTCCTTTGACAGAAGCAATTCTTTAAAAAAAAAAAAAAAAAAAAAAAAAAAAAAAAAAAAACTTATCTTCTGTCTTAGAATCAGTTCTAAGACAGAAGAGCAGCAAGAGCTAGGTCATTTGGGGTTAAGTGACTCAGCCAGGGTCACACAGTTAGGAAGCATCTGAGGCCAGATTAACAGAAGCAATTCTTTATATATATATAAAATCTTATTTGATTTTCAAATGAAATTGTACCTTCTTTCCATTCTACCTCCCACCCACTCTACCTCCCTGAGAAAGAAAGAAAAACAAGACTATCATTACAAATACGAATAATCAAGCCAAACAAATGCCCACATTGGCCATGCCCAAAAAAAATTCTCCTGATCTGTGTTTCATGTCCATCACCTCTGTCAGGAAACGGGTGTCATGTTTTACCACGTACATAACAGATGCAATTCTTTTTTTTTTTAAACCCTTATCCTTCCCTCTTGGAGTGAATACTGTGTATTGGCTCCAAGGCAGAAGAGTGGTAAGGGTAGGCAATGGGGGTCAAGTGACTTGCCCAGGGGCACACAGCTGGGAAGTGTCTGAGGCCGGATTTGAACCCAGGACCTCCCGCCTCTAGGCCCGGCTCTCAATCCACTGAGCTACCCAGCTGCCCCCCAGAAGCAATTCTTAAAAGAAATCGTTTGTCATTTAAACCATGCAATGATTTTTCTCCTCCTCAAAAACACCAAAATTCATTGCTCTAAAAACCCGAATAAATGCTAGTTATTTGTTAATTTATTAATTATCAATAAATGCCTCCACTCTTCTGCATGGAATTCCAAATAGCCATGGAGCCATTTCGATGGCCTGGTTCATGCTAAGGACCAGTGCGTATGGTTTAGACCTGGAAGGGGCCCTTAGATCATCTAGGCCAGGAGTTTTTCATTCTTTTTGTGTCCTGGACTCCTTTGGCAGCCACCAGCCAGGCTTAAGGAAGCTTATTGACCCCTTCTCAGAATTACATTTTTAAATGCATAAAATAAAATACTTGGGATGTCCAGGGAAACCAGTTACATCAAAATATGGTTTATGGTTGTATTTAAAAAACGAGTTCAGGGGCAGCGAGGAGGCTCAGTGGATAGAGAGCCAGGTCTAGAGGTGGGAGGTCCTGGGTTCAAATCTGACCTCAGACATTTAGCCCTGATCACCAGCCCTCACCACTTTTCCCCCTTAGAACGGATACTAAGACAGAAGGTAAGAATATTTTAAAAAGAAGAAGCAGCATTATATAATAGACAAAAGCACTTGATATAAGAGCCCTGAATTCAAATCCTGCGCCCCAATTTCCTTATCTGTGAAGAGAAGAAAGGGTTAACACAATCCCCAAGATGCCTTTTGGCTCTAAATGCTACACATCCCTCTCTCCCCAGAGCTGGAGCACGGAGCATGGGCCCTGGGGCATAAGCTATGTTCCATCATGGTCAAACAGGAGCAGAACCTGGGGCCTGAGCTGCCCGGAGACCAGCTGGCAGCAGCCCCCTCAGCAGTGGTGGTCCCAGGCCCTGGCAGCGCCACCTCCGCCGACCTGCCAATGTTCAACCTCGGCCCACTCTCCCGGCTGCCCGCCCCCCACGAGGTGAGCCCTGGCTTCTGGGCGTCTTCCCAAGCCCCAGTGCTGGGGGAGAGAGGTATCTGTTTGTGTGTGTGTCTGCTGGGGGAGCCTGGGGTTCAGGTCCGACCTCCAACTCCTATTTATTATTCCAGAGGTTACCGAGTATTTTCCTCCCCATGATCCCCACTTTATAAATGTGGAAACAGAGGCTCAAAAAGCAGAGGCAGCTGCAAATCTCCAGATTCCAAGTCCATCACTTTCTCCACTGAGATTCCACCTACTCTGGGGCCTCAGTTTTTCTCTTCTGTAAATTGGGGGCTGGGAGTAGACAAAATGATTTCTAAGGGAAACTCCTGCTTGAATATCCCATGGCTCTCCAAGATTTTCTTGAGTGGGACTAATCCAAGAGCTGGCCTTTATTTTTTTTTTATTTTATCTTTATTTTATTCCAATAACAAACTTATACATAAGCTTTCCAAAGTTACATGATTCATGTTATGAGAGCTGGACTTTAGTCCAATGGCCTCATTTTACAAAGGAGGAACTGAGATCCAGAGAGAAGGAACTTGAACTCAGGCCCTCAGACTCCAAAACCTGGGCTCATTCCACTGTAAGGTCCCTCACATTCTCTAATTTTCTTTGGGCAAGTCGATTTTCCCTCCGTGATCCTTGGTTTTCTTGTGTATAAAATAGGGTGGATTTCTCGTAAAATGGGGTGAATAATACTCTCTGAGCTTTATAAACTTTATAAACTGTAAAGTGCTGTGGAAAAGTGAGCTCTGATGACTAGTGCTGGAGAAGGTGGCTTTTTTGGGCTCTGGAGCAAGGAGGGGGAAGACTTTGGAAACAGAGCAATGGGCTCTGGGAACTTCTTCGTGAGCCCCGAGAAGCTGGGCTCTGCAAAATGCATCAGAGCCCCCAGAGACCAGGCAGGGTACATTGAGGACATTTAGGGAGCGCTTCCAAGGCAGCGAGGCAATTTCACATCTATGACGTCACCTGAGCCTGACAGCCACTCTATGACGTAAGAGTTGTTAATATCATCGTCATCCCTGTTTGACAAAGGAGGAAGCTGAGGGGCGAGCACTAGCTTTGGACTCAAGGGCAGTCGGGTGGCTGGCTCAGTGGATGGAGAGACAGGAGGTCCTGGGTTCAAATTTGACCTCGGACAATTCCTAGCTGGGCGATCATGGGCAAGTCACTTGCCCCCCCCCCCCCCATTGCCTGGCCCTTACTGGTTTTGGAACCAATATTTACTATCGATTCTAAGACAAAATTGAATTGAATTGAATTTTAAGACATTAATTCTTTTTCAATTAAATTAAATAAATTAAAGGTTAAAACAAAATCTAAAGGTTTAAAAAAAGAGAGAGATTTGGAGTCAGAGGCTCAAATCCCAGCTCTGTCATTACTCATTGAACCTTGAGCAAGTCACTTACTTCCCCAGTCCGGAGGAGCCTCAGTTTCCAAATGGGAAGGTTGGGCTTATTGGACTTCCAGCTCTGAATGAATGACTGTGACTTGCTCAGGGTCACACCTAACTTGTTTGAACCCCACCTGGGTTTCGAACCCAAGTCTTTCTGATGTCTACTTCATCCATCTTGCCATGTTACTATAGGGATTATTATCCCCATTTTCTTTTCTCCAAAGGAGGAAACTGAAAGTTCTCCTGAAATGACCATTTTCTCCCAGCTGGTCTCTGTGGCAGGATTGGAATTCCAGCCTTCCTGACTCTAATAATACCAGTAAAAAGTATATGGTATAGTAAATAGAGTTGGCCTTGGACCCAAGAAGACCTGTGATCCAAGACTACCTCCTTCAGGCACTTAGTTGGATGACCAGGGGCAAGTCATTTACCTCTCTTCCTCGCTTTTCTTCATCTATAAAATGGGGATAATAATAATGTCTCCCTCCCAGGCTGCCAATCAACTGAGATAATACCTGTTAAGTTCTGTGCAAACCTTGAAGCCCTATATAAGGACTCAATTGCTCGCTATTGCCCACCATCCATCTTGTTGTAGCACCCACCCATCTAGCCCGGCTCATTCCCATCCTACATCCTCAAAAAAGGCATTAAACAAATGACTTATTGGTTAAAATAATGGATTTAGAACTCAAATCTGGGTTCAAATTTTCCCACAAGTACTCACAAATATTGTGACCCTGGATGAGACACTTAATCTTTCTGCCATTCAAGTCAACAAACATTTATTAAGCACTAATTATGTGCCATGCTGTTGCTGAGGCTCAAATGAGTTCCTGTGGGTGAAGTATTTTGTAAACCTTAAAGAAATGTCAATGACTAGGATAAGGTCTTCTATTTAGCAAAGACTGGACTCGGGTTACCCCTTTTTAAACCCCGGAACAATGCCATGAAATAAGTCATTTTACAGATGAGAAAATTGAGGTTCAGAGAGGTGATATGTTTTTATGGCTACTTAAGGAGGGGGCGTCTCTTGTGTAACCTTCCCTAGTGCTAAGCCCTAGACTCTGAGGAGATCTTGAAGACCAGTTGATGATCAAAAAGCCAGATCACAGACTGGATCCCAAGTGTCTTGCCTCAGGGTCTAGTATTCTACCCATTTTTTCCTCTATTTCTGGCCCACACTCATTCCATGTCCTTTGAGGGAGCCTCAAAGTACAGCTTTCCTGTAGCCCTGAATAGCTGTATAAAAGGAAAAAGGAAGATTTATTACAAGGGTTTGTCACCATTTTAAAAAAAGTTTTTTTATCATGGACCTCTCTGGCAGGCTGGTAAAGCTTATAGGTTCTCAGAATACAGTTTCTATTTATTTACATGTTATATTATAGTAGGGTAACAATTATTTTTACATTTTTCTTTGTTTATAAAATATATTTATATTTTATTAATTTATTTTTTTAGTACTTTAATTTTTTTAAACCCTTTACCTTCTCTCTTAGTATCTATTGTAAGATAGAAGAACAGCAAGGCTGGGCAGTTGAGGTTAAGTGACTTGCTCAGGGTCATACAGCTAAGATCAGTACTTCATTTTAAACAAGATTTTTTTTTTCCACTTCACAAAATTGATTTTCTCTTCCTCCCACTTGAAAGGGGAAAAATAAAACATTTGTGACAAATACACATCGTCAAGCAAAACACATTCCCTCACTGGCTTTGTCCAAAAAATATATGTCTCATTCTGCAGCCTGAACCCATCATCTCTCTTTCAGGATAGGGGGTAGCCTTTGGAATCATGGTTCATCATTGTGGTGAGCAGAGTTTTGGTGCTGCTGCCTTCACTCTGCATCAGTTCAGACAAGTCTTCCCTGATTTCTTTGAAAGCATCTCCATCATGATTTTCTACAGCACCACAGGACTCCATTATATTCATATGCCATAATTTATTGATGGGGTACCCTCTTGGTTTCCAAGTTTTTGCCACACAAAAATGAGCTCTACAATTATTTTCACTTTTTAATATTTTCCCCAATGACATATAAAAACAATTTTTAACATTTGCTTTTTTAAATTTTGAATTCCAAATTCTCTCCTCTCCTCTCCCCATCCTGGAGAGACAGAGGTTATACATGCTTTAAATATTTTTATATAGATGGGTCCCTTTTCTTTTTCTTTCATTTCCTTGGGCAAGAAGTCTTATAGGGATGTCTCTGGGTCCAAAGAACTCTAGCTCAGTGACTCTGAGGATTTGGTTCCAAGTTGCTTTCCAGAATGGCTATACCAATTCACAAAGCATTAATGTGTCTGTTTCCCCAAGCTCTTCCAAAATTTATCATTTTTCTTTTTCATCAATTTTGCCAATCTGATGTTGAATTAATTTGCATTTCTCTAATTATTTGTGATTTGGAACATTTTTTCATGTGGGATAGCTTGGATTTTTTTCTTAGACAATTGCCTGTTTATATCCTTGGACCATTTGTTAGTTACAAAATGACATTAATTTGTTAATTACAAAATAACATTAATTTGTTCGTTACAAAATATAAAACTCTTGTGAGTTTTTTGGAAATGAAACTTTGATTAGAGAAACTTGACACAAAGATTTCTTTTTCCCTTCTAAACTTAGCTGCATTGGTTTTGTTTGTATAAAAAAAGTTACAATTGTTTTTCCTTAAATTGTCCAGAATGTTTTTAATGCATAAAACAAAATATATAAGATTGCTGAGGAAACCAATTGTATTGAAATAGTTATCAAAAAATATTTTTAAAAAATTCATGGACCTCAGGTTAAGAACCCCTTTTCTAAGGCCTCTTCTCTAAGTAAGCATTTATCTTTGAATTCATTTAAATCTCCACTAGATTTAGTAACATAGTGTAAAATTCATCATTCATTAGGGGAGCTGAGTTCTAAACCCACCTCTGGTTCTTGGGGAATTTGACCTCGGAAGAGTCACTTCCCTTTTCTAGGCCTCTGTTTTTTCTTGTATAATTTGAGGGAGGAGGGGTATTACTTGGCTTCTGAGCTCTCTCTAAATCTTAATCTGGAAGCCCAAAGGCCCAAAGATTTCAGGGAATCTGTAAACTTGAATGGGAAAAAATTACATATTTATTTTGATATAATTGGTTTTCTTTGTAATCCTCTTTATTTTATGCTTTTAAAAAAATCTGATTCTGAGAAGGGGTCTCTAGGCTTCACCAGATGGCTGTCTGAGGGGCACGGGCACACACACTCAAAAAAATTGAGAACCCCTTCTCTGGTAGAATTCGAACTCAAAACCGTTTCATCCTTTCATCTCTCCTATGAAAGCCCATTGCCCAGCCTCTAAACTCCCCAACTCCCCAACCTTGACCTGAACCCTTCCAGCAAGGGCTAGATAACTGCCTGTCTGAGATGCCATTTAGGGACAGCTGGTGACCGTTCTCTTCTTCTGAATTCTGTGATTCAGTCATTCATTCCCTCTCCGTACCTCCTGGCAGTGTGACCTTGGGTCAGTCCCATCTGGTTTCAGTTTCCTCTCTACCATGAGGGGGTTGGCCCAGGCCTCCGAGGTCCGCAGGCCCTTCCTCGAGAGCCTCCTTCTAGGAGAAACTCAGAGGATGGGTCTCTGGACTGAACCCTCCTGTTGCTTTGTAGAAAGAGGACCAGGTGGGAAGGTGGGAGATTCCCCAGCCTCCCTCCATCCCAGAGACCAGCCATCAGCCTCCCGGGGACCCAGCAGGAAAGTTTCTCTGGATTAGGCTAGAGTCTTCCTTCCTTCCTCCCTCCCTCCCTCCCTCCCTCTCCAAAGTTCCACTCCCCACCCCTCCCTCCATGCACCACTCCAGCCACATAGAAAGGAAGAAATGGTCCTGGCTGTATCTGTGCTGGGGCAGCCCCTCCTGCACCCCGCCAGCCCCCAGCCCTTTGGGGGAGGCTTTTGCTGGGATGGGGCAGAACCAGAGCTCTGAGGAGGGAAGGGGAGGAGGGAGGAGGGAGGAGG
>NC_058135.1:271093583-271137265 GCF_016433145.1 Gracilinanus agilis
AAGGAAGGAAGAAAGAAAGAAAGAAAGAAAGAAAGAAAGAAAGAAAGAAAGAAAGAAAGAAAGAAAGAAAGAAAGAAAAAGAAAGAAAAAGAAAGAAAGAAAGAAAGAAAGAGAGAGAAAGAAAGAAAGAGAGAAAGAGAGAGAGAGAAGGAAGGATGTTGGAAGATACATACAAGAAAAGCTACAGAAAAGGCCTGTTGTCCTGGCTGCAGTGGGATGGCTGATCCATTGAGTTAGCTTCCCAGTATCCAATGATGCTCTCTCCCCATCTAGAATGTAGAATGAGCGCAGAGGCCACAGCTCATCCATGCTTGTAGCATCGCTGCAAGTCCAGCATAGAACATTTTACTCTTGATCAGCATTTTCTGCCTGAATCAATGCTGGGCTTAAGAACAGATTCTCACTCAAGAGTGGGCAGTCCAGAGCCATAACTAGGAATTGTTGTGCCCAGGACTGGTATCACATAGCATACCTAGAATAAATGATACAAAACTTACCCCCGTTTGGAGGGGAAGAAGGCAAGGCTGGGGGCTTTGCTATTGAACTTATTCTTCCTGCTAACTAGGTGCTAAGCTCTCTTGTTTCTATGCTCCTGAGGACTGAAAGTGCCCCTCTAAATTCAGCTCCTAGGGAAAAGCTCGGGATACCCTACCCTAGATAACTCTGGGAAGTCCATTCAGAAAACTGAGCCAAACCTTCCTTGAGATTTGAGTCTGGAGCAGGGGAGACTTTAGTAGGAAGTAGTGTCCGTGATGGGATATTAAAACTGAGCACTGTCCATGGTAAACTGGTCTCTAGGAGTTCTCTCTTCTGCAAAATAAAGGCACAGATAGAATACGTGATCTCTTCAAGTCCTAAATCCTAGGACCATGGGATATTATATTAGTGTAGGGGGCAAGATCTCAGGAACCTGGTCCCTGGGATGCCAGATCTATGGTAACCTGGTCCCCAGGATGTCAAGCTCGGGAGTGGGGTCTCAGTAACCTGGTTTCCCGGGACTCTTCTCAGATGACTTGGTACAGATGCCACCAACACCCCCAAGCAGCAATGGCAGCGACAGCGATGGTTCCCAGAGTCCCCGATCTCTGCCACCCTCCAGCCCAGCCCGGCCCACGGCTCGTTCATCCACAGCCATCTCTTCGTCTCCTCTCCTCACAGCCCCACATGTAAGGAAGTAGGAAGTGGGGAGTCCTGGGATGGGAAGATGGGGAGGCAGCTTAGATACTTTTGAGGAAGGAGGAATTTGAGTTAAGGGGAAAGCACTTAGGACCCTACGTGGAATAAATGTCTCTTTCCTCTTACTTTCCTGTGGAATGATTATGTTCCCAAAATGAAAAACAAAACAAAAACAAAACCTAGGTCTGGAAGCAGAGGACTTGGGTTCAAATCCCAGCTCTGCTACTTTCTACCTTTAACAAATCAATTACCCTTCCTGGGTCTTATTTTTCAGTTCTGTAAAATTGAGGTATTTGGCTAACCGGCTTCCCAAGTCCTTTCTAGCTCAGATCTCTGATCCTCTGAGCTTGGGAAGCAGAGCTGCTGCCATCTCTTAAGGTATCTGGAGCATAATGGGGGTGAGGGAAGGCCAGGGACCTCTGATGGACAAGCTCTGGGAACTGAAGGCCAAGAATGGTCCAAACCAAGGCATGCTCCCTTCCCCATCCTCCAAGATACTAGGGCCAAGGGCCTATGAGTAGCACTAAAGCCTGAACCTGGTTTGGAGTCACCTGACCAAGGGAGCTTTTTCTAAGGTCCTTCTCCCCATCCCACCCCAAATTTCTGTCTTCCAGAAGCTCCAGGGGACGTCCGGGCCACTACTTCTAACAGAGGAAGAGAAACGTACTTTGATTGCAGAGGGTTACCCTATCCCCACCAAACTCCCCCTCACCAAAGCTGAGGAGAAGGCCTTAAAGAGGGTCCGGAGGAAAATCAAGAATAAGGTATGGCCTAGAGATGGAGGTTCTAGGTTCAAATCTGGCCTCAGGTACTTCCCAGCTGTGTTGACCCTGGCCAAGTCACTTGACCCCCATTGCCCACCCTTACCACTCTTCTGCCTTGGAGCCAATACACAGTATTGACTCCAAGATGGAAGGTAAGGGGTTAAAAAAATAAAAAATAAGATAAAATAAAATAAAAAAGAATAAGGTATAGGCCTTTGGTTCCCCAATAAGGAAGAGGAAGGGTGCCCCCAAGGGATATTCCTAGAACACTGAATGTGGGGACACTTTCTATATCCCTGGGCCTCAGTTTCCTCATGTGTAAAATGAGATTGTTGGTCATGAGGTCTCTAAGATCCCTTCCAGATCTCTCAACCTACAACCAACCTGTCAGGCTAGAGGCTGCCCCCTAGTGATACTACTTGGGAGAGTAGACCACCTCCCCAGCCCAAGGTAGTATCTTGGGCAGCAGCACCAACTTTCCCTGGCCACCATTCCCAAACCTCACCCCCTTCTGGGTCCTTTCCCACCAGATATCTGCTCAGGAGAGTCGCCGGAAGAAGAAGGAATACGTGGAATGTCTAGAGAAGAAGTAAGGGCCGGATTTTCTTTTTATTTCCTTTCTCTTTTCAACAAGGAGGGAGATGAGAAGTAAAGAAAATAGATTTTTATTCATTGGAAAAAATATTTTTAATTAGTTAAAAGACAAATTATTAAATTAATTTAAAAAGAAATAATTTTAAATTATTAATTCGTTTAAAGAAGTAAAGGCCCTTTGGAAAAGGAGCTCCTCCCAGCTAGGACTAGTTATTACTCAGGGGACACCAGAGATTCAGAAGGAAGATCCTGGGCAGTCTGGGAGGGATAGTGACCTCGAAGGATGGAAAGGGTTAGGATGGGAAACCTAGTGGAAGTGGGGGCACCCAGGGACAGAGGAACAGGAATGGGCAGGCCTGAGAGGGCAGAACTAGGTCCCCAATGATTTTTTCCTGTCTTCTCCCACTCCCAATTCTGAACCTGGCATCCATGTAACCTCTACAGAGTAGAGACATTCACATCAGAGAATAATGAGCTATGGAAGAAGGTGGAAACTCTGGAAAATGCCAACAGGTAAGCAGTGCCCACTTCCCTGCCTTAGCCGAGGCTCAACTTTTGCTCTCCGGGTTGGGCCTGACTTGAAAGGCATGTGACCTGGTGCCAAGTTCCCAAGGAGGCAGTGTGGGGCAGTGGTTAGGGTGCTGAGCTTGGAGTCAGGAAGACATGGGTTCCAATTCTGTCTCAGTCAGTAGCTATGTGGCCTTTGGACAAGTTTCTTGTCCTTGTATCCTTCTTCAGTTTCCAATGGAGATGATAATGGTGCTCACCTCCCATTCTTCTGGAGAGAATCAGATGGGATTTGCTCTATCCATCTTTCTATTTCCATATAAATATGGTCACATAGAACTGTTATCATTAGGACATCTTGGGACTGGTTCATTGACAAATTGGGGAATATG
Organism: Gracilinanus agilis; assembly: GCF_016433145.1. Lineage (NCBI taxonomy): Eukaryota > Metazoa > Chordata > Mammalia > Didelphimorphia > Didelphidae > Gracilinanus > Gracilinanus agilis. The sequence goes on from NC_058135.1 coordinate 271,097,017, forward strand.
GCAGCATAGCGTGGGCTGGGAGAAATAGCTTAAAAAATTAGGGATGGGACCCTGCCTGCCACCAGTGAGCAGTATGCCCTTGGGCAAGTCCTTTCCTTTCTTTTAAGTTTTATAAGAGGCCAGAAACCTGGGTTCTAATCCCAGCTTTACCTCATGGGTGACTTCTTCCCAGTGGATCCCTCTTTGGGCATCAGTGGCCTCCTCTGTTAAACAAGGGGCTTGGACATTAGGGAGTCTAGGAAGAGCCTTCCACCATGTCCCTGGGATAGGGACCCAAGGACAGGGATGACAAGGTGTAGACCTCCCTTTCCCTCCTCCTCCCTGGATTACTGGGGGAGGGGGAGGGGGAACAGAGAGGTCAGTTCCATCTTCCACCTGTGTTTCCCTCAGAGAGGCACAGGGAGAGATAGAAGGACATCTCTCCGCTGGTCCCACTGACCACATTCTGGAGCCCCATGTCTGGCTCTGTCCCAGGGCAGGGAGCACATTCCTGGAGCTGTGCTGCCACCTGCCGTACACTCTAGGAATTTCACCTGCCTGCAGCCAAGTGGGGAATGGGGAAGCCCTCTTTCTAAACTAACTAACCCAAGCCATCTCACAGATGAGGAAACTGAGTCCCAAGGAAGAGAAATTATTTGTCCAAGATTTTGCAGACCAATTGGCATCAGAGGCAGTATTTAAAATCAGGTCCTTGGATCCTAGTCAAAATGGATGACTATCCCTCCCATGGATGGAGAAGTCAGGAAGTCCTAAGTTCAAATCCTGCCTCAGAAAAGGAATGGAAATGTGTAAAATTCATGCCCCTTCCTGTGAGATTTCAGAAACATCCTAGATGAGACAGCAGCCCCAGGGGCCAGAGACACTCTCCCAAAGGGCAGAGGGAATCCATCATATATCAAGGAGTTAACCCATCCCCCAGTTCTGTCTCATGCCAGGGTGGGGGATTGGTCAGGGCCATTCATCCTGGTGATTGTTGTTTCTTCCTCAGAACTCTTCTCCAGCAGCTTCAGAAGCTCCAGGCCCTGGTGACGGGCAAGGTCTCCAGACCTTACAAGATGGCTGCCACCCAGACGGGGACCTGCATCATGGTGGGTGGGATGTAACCCTCTTCTTTCTCCTCTTGTCTTTCATTCCCTCATGGCCTTGAGTGCTCCAGCTGGGGGGAAAATCCCGTGATATCAGGCAGCAGGTAGTCAAGGGTTGAATCTGGGTGAAATCCTGTGACATCAGGCAACAGGTAGTCAAGGGTGGAGGCAGGAAGAGAATGTTTCCAAGGATTGGTGACACCCCCAGTGATGGCACTGGTGCCACCAATCTCCTATGGGGTCAGTAGTCCTCCTCTTTCATGTAATGAGTAAAAGTTAAAATTACAGAGGAAACAAAGGTTCAGTCTTCTGAGCATATCCATTTATTAAGCAACACGTGCTGACTGCCCAACAAATCGGCACTGAGCCCCTTCCTCAGCTTAGGGCTGGACCCCAAATATAGGGGGAGACAAACATGACCAATTAATTAAAGGAAATAATACAACATTAGGTCATCTGATTTCTATTTGGATGAAAGACTAGGGATTTTCCAAGTAGAAAGGGGAAGAGTGACCAGGCACATGCCCTAAATTCAGATAAGGAGGTCACCCATTCCTCCCCAAAGATTGGCAAGCAATCAAAGGACCATGAAGACAATAGCTGATTGATCCATACAGGCCCAGTTTTTAGAGAAGACCTAGGGATGAGCTGGAGGTGTACAGTTATGAAAAAACTCCTTGCATCAGTCTCTGGGATTGACTGGGTTTCTGGTCAGCATCTCCAAGGTCCTTAGTGAAGGGTCTCTAAACAGAAGAACGAGGTGGTCCAGCTCTCCAGCCACGAAGGGTTGGGTTCAAATGATCCAATAAGATTTCTTCCCAATTCCCACCACTGAATCAAGTTTTCTCACAAGACCGTCCCCTGGGTCCTGTCCTGTGACTAGAATTGAGGATTGTAGATTTAGGCTGGAAGAGACCTTAAAGGCCATTGAGTCCAAACCCCTTATTTTACAAATGAGGAAACTGAGGCCCACAAGGGGGAATAAATTCATGGCCCGCAGTCAAATGGCCAGTTAGTATCTGAGGCAGGACGTAAACCCAGTTTCTCTTGACTCATTACACCATCTAGCTGCCTCTTGTTCTCATGGAAGTCATTTGGGGTATGGAACATGCCTGCAGGTTGCTTGGCATCAAAAACTTGTCACCTTCTCTGTAGGTGGGATGTAAACTCAGAGGAGTCCCCTTTCCCCCCATTTGCCTCTATTACCTGTATGACCTTGGACAAGTCACTTCCTCCCTCTGAGGCTATTTCCTTATATCTAAAATAAAAGAATGGAAATTCTGGTTTCTAGAGTTCTGTCCAGGTAGTTCTAAATTTATGACTTAAGCTCCTCTTTTCCAAAGGCAGCTAGGTAGCAGGCCTGGAGTCAAGAGGTTCTGGATTCAAATCCGACCTCCTATACCTCCTAGCAGTGTGAGCTTGGACAAGTCACTTAACCCTGATTGCCTAGCCCTTGCCCTTTCTCAGAGTTTCTAGGCCAGAAAGTAAAAAGTTTAAAAATTAAAAAAAAAAAAATCCTATCTTTTCCACCATGGCTCCACCTAGTGGTCACTCACCCCCTGGGCACCGTGGGATGGTGGCAGGGATGGTTTCTGCTCCCCAGCTCTCTATTGTGTCATTGGCCTAGCCCTGGGAGGGAGTATGGTGCCACCCTTGGTACCTCCTCTGCCCCAGTGACCCATGCAAGCAGGGCCCTCCTTGCCAGGAGAGTTTCGCCCCAGCTTATCCAGGGGGCAGGGACGGCTCCTTACTTTCTCTCTCTGGTTTCCAGGTGGTGGTCTTCTGTTTTGTCTTGGTGCTGGGCTCCATCATGCCGTGCCTCCCGGAGTTCTCCTCCATGTCCCAGACGGTGAAGGAGGAGGCTCCCCTCCCGGCTGTGTACACAGCCAGCCAGAGTGAGTGTCAGCCAGGCTAGGCGCTGCATCCCTGGGAGGGGCCCTGGCCTAATGGAGCAAAGTGCTCTCCTGGGGACCTGTCAGTCATTGAAGAAACACTGATTAAGGGGCAGCCAAGTGGCTCAGGGGATTGAGAGTCAGGCCTGGAGACAGGAGGTTCTAGGTTCAAATCTGGCCTCAGACACTTCCCAGCTGTGTGACCCTGGGCAAGTCACTTAACCCCCATTGCCTAGCCCTTACCACTCTTGTGCCTTGGGACCAATGCACAGTATTGACTCCAAGACGGAAGGTGGGAGAGACAGACAAACAAACGGACAGACAGACAGACAGAGACAGAATATGAGAATTCATTAGTTGGGATAGCTAGGTAGCACAATGGACTCACAATATGAACTCAGACACTTCCTGGATGTGTGACCCTGGACAAGTTACTTAACCCCAATTGCCAGTCCTTACTCTTCTGAATTAGAGTTTTCTGTCTGCTAGGATGGAAAGTAAGGGGTAGGGAGGAGAGGAAGCGACAGATAGAAAGAGAGAGACAGAGAGAGGGAGGGAGAAGGAGAGAGAAAGAGGCAGAGAGGGAGAAGGAGAGAGGGAGGGAGAAAGAGAAAGAAGAGAGACAGAGCCAGAGAAGGAGGGAGAGAAAGAGAGAAGGGGGGAGGGGAGAGAGAGAGACAGAGACAGAGACAGAGAGAGAGACAGAGACAGAGAGAGACAGAGAGAGAGAGAGAGAGAATGAGAATTGTTAGAGGAAAAGAAATGGAGATCTTGACTATAGATGGCCTTCTCAAGGAGTTCAGCCATAAAAAGGGGGAGAGAAGAGACAGATTAAATGAGGGTTTGGTTTGGTTTTTTGAGGAAACTGAGGATTAGTGAAAGAATGGAGATGAAAAGGTTGGGGGCCAGGAGGGTTGACCAGCAATCTGCTGAAGATGAGATGAAATAGGAGCATTTGTGCATGTGCTCTTTTAACCTCTGTTAGCCTCAGTTTCCTCATCTTTAAAATAAGTATAATAGCACCTACTTAACAGGGTTGTTTTGTCGTTGTTGTCGAGGTATTGGGTGGGGGGGTTGTTATTTTTTTAATATATTAAAACTCTTACCTTCCATCCTGGAATCAATATTATATATTGGTTCCAAGGCAGAAGAGCAGTAAGGGCTAGGTTAAGTGACTTGTCCAGGGTTACACAGCTAGGAAGTTTTTGAGGCCAGATTTGAACCCAAGATCTCCCTTCTCTAGGCCTGGCTCTCCATCCCCTGAACCACCCGGCTGGCCCCCGTTCAGTTGCTTTTCAGTCGTGTCTGACTAAGAATTAAATAAGTAATGTATAAAGTAACAGGCCAACCTTAAAATGTTCTCCAAATGGCTCTCATGATGATGATCGATGTCTTAAAGGAAGGAAAGGGCTTCAGAGGCTGGGGAAGTCGGGGTGGAATGAGCAGATATGGAGGTGGGGGAGGGCAGGAAGAGAGTGGGCACAGGCAGTGGTCCACTTGGCTGGAACATTGTCCTTCAGGAAGAGGGTAGTGTATGAGATAAAACTACACAGGTAGGTTGGAGGCAGACTGAAGAAAGGATATTTATGGCTTGTGTGCGGCTTGTTTGCTTTTAATTCTTCATTCAGTAGTAACTGAGGCGGTCCTGGGTTCAGATCTGATCTCAGACACTTAGCAGTGTGACCTCAGACCTAGCAGTGTGTCCCTGGGCAAGTCACTCAACTCCCATTGTCTAGCCCTTCCTGCCCTTCTGTCTTGAAACCAATACACAATAGCCCTTGCCCTTCTGGCTCAGAATCATTGCTGGGACGTACTGAGAAGCCACTGATGATGAAGAGCAGAGGAAGGCCCCAATGGGCAGTTCCTAGGCTTCTGGGCTTCTCCTGAGCAACAAGTATGAGCTGGGGGGGCTTCTGATCCAAGTCCCATTTTCTTTCTGTTTGATGAACTCCCAGCTGGAATGAACAAGAAAAGACCCACGTGGGTAGGGAGTAGGGGAACAGGATTACACCCAGAGGGCTGATGGCCTCATCTTGGCCAGGGGCAGACATTTAAGTCAGACACAGAAAACTAAAAGAGCAGCTCAGGTTGTTTGGAAGAGCTATTTGAGCACATCTGAACTAAGGGCAGAGGATCTAGAAAACAAACCAAATGGTACTAGATCAGAGAGGGTAAAGGAGAGAGGCTTCAGCAAATTGACCGAAGGTAAAGGAGAGACCACTGTGTTGAAGTCGGAAGACCCGAGTTCAAGTCTCTGCTCCCATTGTACTATGAACTATCTAACTAGTCAGTCATCTCCCTGGGCCTCGGTTTCCTCATCTGTACCGAGAAGCCTCCTCCCTCGTACATAGACATGTAGGGCTTTATCCTGGGAGCCTTCTAAGTTTCCTGCCACCTTTGACAGTTAAGGACTACGTCCAAAATGTCAGATGTGGCCATGAGGTCAAGAGGATGGGCATGAGAGGAGGCCACTGGGGAACCCTGAGAGAGCAGGTTCAGGAGAGCGATGGAGTGGTGCCATCTTTAGGGTTCAGGGGTGAGTGGGTGGAAAGGAAGAGAAAGCAGGAGGTAAGAAAAAGGACCATATCAAGGAGGAGCGATAGGGTCAGACCCACATTGGGAACAGAAGGGAAAGAGCCTGTAAAGATGGAAAGGCTAAAGATATCTGAAGGAACGTCCCCGAGGAACTAGGAAATCTGTAATAAACGTCTAAATACAAAGTACCCATTTGTTGTTCAGGCTTTTCAATCATGTCTGACTTTTCATGACCCCTTGAGTGTATTTTTGGTGAAGAGATTCTAGTGGCCTGCCATTTCTGTCTCCAGCTCGTTTTTTACAGATGAAGAAACTGAAGCACACGGGGTCAAGTGATTTGCCCATGGTCACATAGCTAGTAAGCATCTGAGGCTTTCTTTGAATTCAGGTCTTCCTGACTCCAGGCCCAGTACTCTATCCACTATTCCACCCAACAGAGTGCTACACCTGGGTTCAAATCCCAGGGTCTGACCATGGACAAGTCTCTTAAATGTGCCTCAGTTTCCTCATTTGTTAAAAAGAATGAGCAGGGGGCAGCTGGGTAGCTCAGTGGAGTGAGAGTCAGGCCTAGAGACAGGAGGTGCTAGGTTCAAACCCGGCCTCAGCCACTTCCCAGCTGTGTGACCCTGGGCAAGTCACTTGACCCCCATTGCCCACCCTTACCAATCTTCCACCTATGAGACAATACACCAAAGTACAAGGGTTAAAAAAAAAAAAAAAAGAATGAGCAATTGGACTTGATGGCCTCCAAGTTCCCTTCTAATGATATGATTCTGTGAGAACAGGTCACCTAGTTCAAAGTAAACCTCCTCAAAAATCCCCTGTGGCATCCAGATCTTGAGAAAGAACCATGGGAGCAAAAATCCAGGAGAAAACACAGGATTTATCACTTGTTTATTTGTGTGGGATTTGGGGTTTGGGTTTTAAAAGATGCTTCTATTACAAAAATGAATACTATGGAAATAGGATTTGAGTGATGATATATGTATAATCCAGTGAAATTGCTTGTCAACTCCAGGAGAGAGACAGGAAGAGAGGGGGAAAACCGAAAATATAAAAAATAAATTCCCCATGGCACACCCTAACCAGCACCCATCCAGGATATGTAGGTGGAAATTTGATACAGCCCCTGTGATATCCCCAATGGATTATGGAAACATAACTAACTTATAACTTTAACTAGAGGTACATACAATATTACAGCTTCTAAATTAAAATAATATGGGGATAAGAGAAAAATAAAAGAAAGGAAAAGAACAAAAACCAATGTTAGGTGCATTGACAAAAAGCCAACTAGGAGGCAGTCCCCTTTGGCAGAAGAGTCTACATTCAAAATAAAATGAATTGGGAGCAGCTGGGTAGCTCAGTGGATTGAGAGTCAGGCCTTAGAGACTGGAGGTCCTAGGTTCAAATCAGGCCTCAGACACTTCCCAGCTGTGTGACCCTGGGCAGGTCACTTGACCCCCATTGCCCATCCTTACCACTCTTCCACCTAGGAGCCAATACACAGAAGTTAAGGGTTTAAAAAAATGCATTTAACCCCCCATAGTTCAAATTCAACACATCCCTTCGTGGTTGCCAATTAATGTGAGAGTAAAAATGAATAAATACTCCAAGTATTTATTATATAGGATTTAATAATAACAATGTGAGAGAGAGAGGGATTCTTTCAGCTGAATGAGCAGAGCACAGAGGAGAGACTCCACACCTGCAGCGCTTTACCAAAGCAAAAGCCCAAAAAGAGCCCCACTGATTGGATTTCAGCCAAATTTATTTCTCAAACGTAATGATATGTAACTTGCAGCTCAGGTGCATCAAATTTCCACTTACACAAGGCTCTGGGGAGAGACCTCCAGGAAGGGTCACTGGCTCCACTTTGGGTCAGAACCAGTTGTTGGGAAATTTTTCCTTATATTGGACTGAAATCTGCCCAGGACCCTTCCATCCCTCCTGCCTCTGGGACCAAGCAGAAATAAGTCTAAGAATTCTTTCTTCACCAATACTTGAAGCCACCTGCACACCCCATCTAAGGTGCCTTTTTACAAGGGGCTCATCCTAGTTTTACCCATCCAAAACATTATGGATTTGGGGAGGAGCTGGTTTGAACCCCTAAGAAATGTAAGGGCAGTGGGGTTTCAGGGAAAGAGAGGACACTCATCTGATTGGGAGTTGGAAGATCTGCATTCAAATTCTGATTCTGTCCCTGTATAGCCTTGGACAAGTCCCTTCACCTCTATGTCCTTAAATTTCCTCATCCATAAAAGGATGGTGTTCAGCTACGTGGTCCCTAAGGTTAATTTAATTCAGTAAAATGTCTTCCAGCACTTTTCTGTTTTAAAGGCTTTTCTAGCTCTATCATCCAAATGGTGTGATAGATTGGGAGTTCCCTAAGAGAGAAGGCTATTTCATTTCTGTCTTTGGATCCCCAGGCCCTAGCACAGTACGCGGAACACAGCAGGTGCATAATAAATGCCTGCTGATTCATGGATTGTTTAATTTCCACGGGCCCTTCCAGCTCTGACATTGTAGAGTTCACCAAAGAAGGAAGGACAGAGCAGCCCAGAGCCATGTCAGTCCTCCGCCCCCTTGTCCCATCCTCATGGTCTGTCCTCTTGTGCCCTGCAGTGCCCTCCCGAAGCCTCCTGTTCTATGACGAGGGGACCCCTTCGCTGGAGGATGGCTACAGCTCCCTGCTGCCCATGGAAGCCCCGGAGGGCTGGGAGACCAAGCCAGGGGCCCCCGAGGAGGAGCAGCCCCAGGAGCATCTCTCCCACGGCCACCTGGCAAGCTCCCACGAGGCCACCAAGTACCTGAGCAAGTCCCAGCTAGAGGCCCCAGAGGGGAATGACACCCGCCCCGACTTCATCCACCCCAAGGAGCAGTTCCACGAGAGGTTGGTGATTGAGGTCCAAATGTCAGGGGGTCCAATAACTCAGAGCTAGGCCACAAAACCTTTCTAACTCAGTTGTTCTAAATACTAGGCAAGAGGGCAGCAGGGTGATTCCTGGGTGAAGAACCAGGCCCTGAGATAGGAGGTCCTGGGTTCAAATCTGACCTCAGACTCTTCCTAGCTGGATGACCCTGGGCAAATCCCTTAACCCCCATTGCCTAGCCCTTATGGCTCTTCTACCTTGGAACCATACTTAACATCAATTCTAAGACAGAAGATAAGAGTTTGGTTTTTTTCCCAATAAAATAAATCCTAGGCAAGCCATTTCTATGAGCCTCAGTTTCCTCAGCTGTAAAACAGAGCTAACTTGTATGACTGACCTGAGAGGGTTGTTATTATGATTATTGTTAACTGCAGGCAGGGGGGCAGATGTTCTGAGGTCTATCACTCACGGCCCCCCCTTTCTTGTTTCTTCCCCCCCCCCAGGGAGACGCACCCAAATGGCACCACAACGTACTTGTAGCGCCCACCAGAGCCCAGGATACAGCCTGGACCCCAAGTCACTCCGCCGAAGAGGGAACCTTCCTCAGTATTCCCCATCTGGTCCATCATCCTGCCCTCGCCCAGCCCCTCCTTCTCATCCCCGGAGGGTCCTCCGCAGCCTGGGCAGAGATTCTGGATGGGGAGAGAGAGAAGAGGCCGGATCGGGGAGCCCTCGTCTTCTCCCTCTCCCCTTCCTGGCCTTGGGACGTGCCGCTTCTCCCAGAGCCCCTGACCCCTTCTTCCCCATCACCACTACCGTTGAGCTGTCCACTGGCCGGAGCTCTCATTTGTCTCTCCTCCCTCCATCCCTCAGTCACCCCTGATGGCCCTCCCTCCGGGCCCCAGGGACCCCGTCCTTGGGGCCCCAGGGGATAGCCCAAACTCTCCGTGCTGGGCCGGATTGTACATAGGCACCATCATGGCATTCCCCGGCCCCTTCCCTGTCCCTTCTAGTCATCTCAGTCCTGGGGGAAGAAGGGGCTTGGAAAGCATCCATCCTTCCCTTCTCTCGGGCCACTTTGTCCCCCAGAGGAGTGTCCTAGACCCACTGGGGGGAGAGGGGAAGGGGAGGCCAGCTGAGTGCTCATCCTGTCCTTGGAGCCTCCTAGAGAAGACCCAGGCACAGCCGTTCCCTCAGCTACAGGAGGGGCTTTTCCTAGGCCTTCTCCAGGTCCCTAAGACCCCCCCCACCCATTTATTTCTTTTTCATTCCCTCCTCCCCTCCCCTCCCCTTAGCCTAAAATACCACTGTGCCATCAGAGCTCCCTTGTGCCCGTCCTCTCAAACCCAGGACAGGGGTCTGGCCAGGCCCCACTGCCCCCCCACTACTGTACAGAGACCAAGAACAGAAATTGTTTGTAAATAATGAACCTTATTTTTTATTACTGCCAATTCCCTAAGATATTGTATTTTAGAAGCCCCCCCCCACGCCCCATTCCCTCCCACCCCTTTTTTCCATTTTGTATTTTATGAAGTTAGTGCGGGCTTAGCTGTTCCTTCCCGCCCTGGAGACTGGGGGGAGGGGGACGCTCTCCCCTCTCCCCCCTCCCCCGGCCTCCCCCCGCTGCCCAACCGCTGGGCCTTTTTAATTGCCTCCCTCCCCCTCCATCGGCTGAGCGCACGCTTTAGAGAAGCAAAATTAAAACAAAAAAAAAAGATTCAGCATCAAACCTTTGCCTACGTGATTTTCTGCCATGGGGGACAGAAGGGGCAGGAGAGGGGACCTCGAGCACTCGCTCGCTCCTGCTGAGCCTGGCCTTTAAGTCCAGCTTTGGGCAGGGGCCTGTCCAGACCTCCACATCTCCCCGGGGAGGAGGTGCAAGATGGATGCAGAGGCCTTCCAGGGCCCTGATGACTGGAGAAGAGGGACTTGGGATTCTGGGAGGGGGACGTGAGGAGACCTGGCCGAGGCAGCATCTTCATCTTCCCAAGTTCCAATCCAACCTCAGACACCTGCTAGCTGGGCCACCCTGGGCAAGTCACTTAACCCTGCTTGCCTCCATTTCCTCAGCCATAAAATGAGCTGGAGAGGGGGATGGCCAACCGTTCTCATATCTCTGCCAAGAAAACCCCAAACGGGCTCCCAAAGAGTCAGACATGACAGAAATAACTAGACCAAAAAAAGAGATCTGTGGCAGACAAGAATAAAATTTGGGGAAATGGGAACATTCAAGGGAGCTTCAGCAAATACAGTGAGGAATGAGGCGTCTAACTCTGAGCAATGAACTAAGAATGGGAGAGTAGATTAAGGCCATATGGCCTTGAATGCCATGGTAAATAGCTTAGACTGCACTGTAGACAATGGGGGAGTCATTGGGGTCCTAGCAATGAACTATGGGTGGGGAAATAGATTAAGACCTTGAATGCCAAGGAGAATAGTTTGGACTTGGCTCTATAGATAATGGCGAGCCAGTGGAGAACTAGAGCAGAGTCATGAGCTAAGGATGGAAACGTAAATTAAGCCCTAGAGTGCCAAGAAAGCCCAAGAAGGGCTCGGACTTGACTCTGTAGGCAGTGGGGAGTCCCTGAAGGCTCTTTGATCCTGCAGTGCTTGTAGAACACAGCTTGGCATCTGGTCAGGCAGCCCCAAAGAATAACCATCAACAGCCTGGAATTCTTTCCTTAGGAGTAATAAATCCGTCCATTGGCCAGTGGGCCCTAATAGAGGTTGGGGCTGGGGGGGAGTGCCTGTACTATGGGATTATATCACCTGAATCTGCCTAAAGATCACAAATGGCATCTGGCACAACCACTGCAGCAGAAAGAATGACATACTCAAGTCCAAGGATCTGGGTTTGAATCTATTCCCTATAATCATTGAACAGTTCTTTGCCTCAGTTTCCTCACCTGTAAACTGAGGGAGCAGGGACCAAACACTCTCTGGTGTCCTTCTTGCCTCAAGGATCCTAGCATCCCTCTGCTGCTGCTGCTGAGATCCCACCAGAGGGAGCACTCGGGAAATCCCACCCTCACCTTGGGAGCTTCCAGGAGCTAAGACATCCCCACCTCCTTCCATTCCTGTTATGCTGGTTTACTAGCCCAGGTCATTGTTAGGCAAGTAGGGGAAAAATCTGACCACGGACCAGTAGCCCAAATACCAGCTTCTGAACTGCTGAGGCAGCATTGGCGGAAGGGAAATATTGAGTGTGGGATCAGAGGACCTGGGTTCAGATTCTGTCCATTTCGTCTCTCTGGGCCTCAGTTTCTTCAACTGTAAATGGGAAGATTGGATCGAATGGTGCCTGGGGTTCTTTCCAGCTGTGGTTTTATGATCCTATGTAGTAGTCATACCTCCATTAAGTGCCTAGTCTGTGCCAGGTGCTATTCGAGGCACGAGGGGACGGAAGCCCCCAAACCCTCAAAACAAAACAATCCCTGAACTTGGGAGACTCACCTTTTCCTGGAGGAGAAACAACCGCCTCCCAGGCGTGTAGGTGAAATTTATGTGAAGTCATCTCTGAGTGGGCGAGTGGCTACTTGGGGGTGGGGAGGGGGGGACGAGGCAAGCTGAACCTGCAGAAGAGAGGCGATCATTGCAAGAGGAAGGCATGCCAGGTTTGGAGGTCAGCCTGGACAAAGGTCCGGAGGGCAGGAATTCCAATGTCAGCTACAGGGGTCAAGTGGAGCTGGCTGGAATGTGACACTTCCATTCCTTTGTTGGCGTTGTTCAGTCGAGTCTGACTCTTTTTGACCCCATTGGGGGTTTTCTTGGCAGACATACTGGAGAGTTTGCCATTTCCCTCTCTGGCTCACTTTACAGATGAGGAAACTGAGGCAAACAGGGTTAAGGGACTCCTTCAGGTAGAGACTGGACAGAAAACCCTTCTCCCAGTGAGGAGCACCCCAAGACGGATTGGGCTGTGAGTTTCCCAGCCTTGAAGGTCTTCCGCCTGAAGCTGGGCAGGAAGGTCTGGAAGACTCGGATCCGTTGTCCAGGGACCCGCCGAGAGTCAGCGTCCCCGTCTCTGAGTTTCTGTGATTTCCCCCCCTGAATCCGGCCACCCTCTCCTCTCCCTCCTCTCGACGGGTCCCCAGAGCGGAACAGAACCAGAGGGTCTAGTCTGTCAGCCGTAATCCCTTCCTCTGTGGATCCCCGCCGGCTCCTGAGCCGCTTTCTCCCAGCCTGTTCTGGGCTCGCTTCCCCTTCATGGCCAGCCTGGGAAGCCTCACTCCCTGCTGACATGCAATCTTGGCTGCTTTTGTTATGGTGTTGGGACCCAGGCACAGCTGCAAAGGTGGCATCATCTCCGATTACAGGCACCTCGGCCGGCCCCGTCACCCTTACAGGCATGTGACCGTTCCCTAAATGCCAGGCATCCTCCCTCGAATTGACACAACAAATCCTTTGTTGGAAAGGTACGCCCCAGGCCGCTGGCACAAGGGAGACCGGAGACGGCGGATTAGGGTGCCCCCGAGAGGACTCACCCTCAGCGGTGTTTCCAGTAGGGCTCACGAGGCCCCGGCAGGTTACTGTTTCCTTTCCCAGGAAATCCTGGGATGGACGACTTAGGGCGGAAGGGGGCCGTAGGGCAGGGGCTCCTGGACTTTTGGTTCCTTAGACCCCTCCTCCCAGGAAGTAGGGTCACCAAGGAAACTAAGACTATCTGCACACATGGACCCCATCCAGGTGGCTCAGTGGGTCGAGAGCCAGCCCTAGGTTCAAATCCGGCCTGAGAGGCTTCCTCACTGTGCAACCCGGGTTAAGAAGAACCCAAACACTGTCTAGTCTGACCCTTTTATTTGACCATTTCCAATCCAATTAGCATTTATTAAGCACCTACTGCATGCCAGACACTGCACAAGCACCAGGGATGCTTCTAAGAAGAAGAAAGACCTAATGGGGGAAGGAGAAGGCAAAGATGAAGACAAGATGGTACATGGAGGGGGTACGTGAGCAGACCCAAGGTGTTCTGGGCCTCAGTTTCCACCTGTGTAAAATTCAGGAGTCAGACCCAAATTAAGGCCCCGTTGTGAGCTGTTTGGGGAATGGTGGCCAGTCTGTGGAGCAGTCCCTCAGAGCTCCTTCCATCTGCAGGGGAGCAGGGAAATGGGAGCTGGGGGAGGAAGGGGAGGAGGGCAGTCAGAGCCGGCTCCTGCTTTCATTCCCCGGCCGTGAACCTTGGAAGGAGGGAGAGCAGCCAGGGGGATAATGCAATCAGCAGATGATTCTGAAGGGTGAAGTGTGAGGACAGAGGAATAATAGACAAAGGGCCCCTGGGAGCTCCAGAGCCCAAGCAGGAAAGGATGGGGAAACCCAGCGGCTAATCCATCTGGGAGAGCCGAGGACAAAGCCAGAAGTACCGTAAAGCTTGGTGTAGGAGGCTAAGGAAGAGCTAGGGAAGCGTGGAGGACTCAGCCCAGGGCATGGAGGACTCCCCCTCCCCTGTGATGGGCTCCTTAGACATCCACGAAAGGGGGGAGCTTCTTTGGAAGGAATAAAGGCATCAGAATGAGCCTGGAGGGGACCTCAGAGGCCATCCAGACCAGCCTCTTTACTTTACTGATGTCAAACTGAGGTTCGAGAGGCAGTGACTTGGTCAAGGACAAAAAAGTAATAAAGAAGGGCAGTTAGATGGTTCAGTCAAGCCTAGAGAGGGGAGGTCCTAGATTCAAATCTGGTCTCAGACACTTCCTAGCTGTGTGACCTTGGGCAAGTCACTTCTGCTTGTCTCAGTTTCCTCATCTGTCAGATGAGCTGGAGAAGGAAATGGCAAACCATTCCAGGATCTCTGCCAAGAAAACCCCCAATGGGGTCATGAAGAGTCAGAAAGAACTGAAACAACTAATCAATAATAATTCAGGGATAACAGTAGAAAACTTCAAGGAATAGGCTCAATACAACCTGAGCCTTGAAGGATGAGAAGAATTCCAAGGAGAGATAATAAAAGGGATGGTATAAGCAAAGACCCAGAAGCGGAAATGAGCACGGGGACAGGAGGGATAAATAGTTTAGTTTGGCTAAGGGAGAGTGATGCAAAATAAAGCTGGAAGGGTCATAAGATTAGAGATGGATAGGTGGAAGGAAACTTAATGGTTGTCCAGTCCGATTCTCTCATTGTACAGAGGAGGAAACTGAGGCAAACACAGAAAGTAACTTGCCTACTACAGTCACACAACCGATAAGATTCAGAGTTGGGATTCGAACCCATGTCTTCCCGACTCCTCTGTCCACTAAACCAGGTCAAGGCCAAATCATCAAATCAAGCCTTGAATGTCAGGATAAGGAGTTTGGACAAACAGAACCCTTTTGAATAACACTAAATAGTCTAGCAAAACAAATTCCAGCATTGGACAGTAAAGTGTTAATGGGAGTTTGGAGATTTGGTTTCTAAGCCAAGCTCTGCTTTGTGACCTGGGACAAGTCATTCTTTCCTGAGTCTCAGTCTTCTCATCTGTATAATGGACATAAGCATACTTGTATTTACAAGGTTGGGAGCAGAGCACTGGATTTTCATCTGTGAATTCAGGATCAAAGTTCTTAAAGGTTTGTTTGTTTTACCCCTTAACTTCTGTGTATTGGTTCTTAGGTGGAAGAGTGGTAAGGGTGGGCAATGGGGGTCAAGTGACTTGCCCAGGGTCACCCAGCTGGGAAGTGTCTGAGGCTGGATTTGAACCCAGGACCTCCCATCTCTAGGCCTGGCTCTCAATCCACTGAGCTACCCAGCTGCCCCTTCTTAAAGGTTTTAAAGTAAGAGTGAGTGGCCTGAGAAGAGTGACTTTAGGAAAACCAATCTATGTAGAATGTATTGAAAAGGAGAGAGACTAGAAGCTGAAAGAACAATTAAGAATCAATTCAATTTCATTGATTTTATCTGAGATTCATGAGGCACCTACTGTGTGCAGAGGCCAGAGCAAAACAAGCCCTTCTTAATCATTCCTGGGCCAAGCACTCTATAAATAGGGTCTATTTGATCTTCCCAACAACTGGAGAGGTAGGTGCTATTATTATTCCCATTTTACAGTTGAGAAAAGTGAGGCAGACAGAGGTTAGTTGACTCACCCAGGGTCACACAGCTAGTAAGTGTTGAAAGGCAGCTTTGAAGTCAGGTCTTCCTATCTCCAGGGCCAGGTAGGTATTGCCTAGATGCCAGTTTAGAGGAGGAGATGGTACCTCCAGGTACCCACTGTCTAGATGCCAGATTCTTTTTTTGGAGGGGGGTTGGGGGGGAAAGAAGGGATTAGGTAAGACAGTTTCTGCCTTCTTGAATCGCTATTGCAATTGTCAAGGGTCAGGATCAGAAGGGGCGAGAGATCCAAGATGAAGGCTCCGGGGTGGTCAGAGAGGGGGGAGGGGCCTTTAAAGTCGCCCTCCCCTGCTCATTCGGCCTGTACCCTTGGACACTGGGGACCCAGCTCTGAGGCTCCGGAATCCAGAAGGGCTGTGAGGAGCCTCCCGCAGGGCCAGGGACTTCCTGGCCGGGAATGAGAGCGCTGACCATTCTGCCTTCCCCCCATCCTCCGCATGGCCACCAATGCCTCAGCGATCTCCTTGAGAGGAGGGATCTGAGGCCAGAAGAGAGTTACCCAGGGGGTAAGCGGGCCAGCTCGGGCCGGAGGCTCTTGCCCTGGGCTCGGCTGCCTCCTTCCATCCCAGCCGGCTCCCAGAAGCTCCCCGGGGCTCAAAGGGTTAAAGCCGGCTCCAAAGTCGCGCCTGTGTCAGCCGCCCCCGCCTTCCTCCGCGCACCCCCCCCCCCCACCTGCCAGAGACAGGCTGCAGAGAGCGGGCCCGGGAGGCTGGAGGGGTTGCCAGGGCTGCTCGCTGCCCAGGTGGGAGAAAGAGACTGGCAGCCGCAGGCAGCAGGATCCCCGGGTGCCCAGGCCGCTGCCCTCGCTCGCCCCCGGCCCTCCACGGGGAAGCGGCAATCGCCAGCGTCTCTAAGGTGCCATTTCAGCCTGAGCCCGAGAGCGCCGAGCGCCCAGCCAGTCCCGGCACCTGCAGCCAGAGCACCGCGCCGCCCCGCCTGCCCCGGAGGAGAGGAGCCCACAGGTGCCCGGCCGGTGTCCGCGGGATGGCCGAGGGACCCAGGAAGGGAGGAGGAGGTGCGAACTCCCGGGATGGGACGGGCCCGAACCCCGGAGCCGAAGCAGAGAAGGAGGCGGTGGTGAGGCGGCGGTGCTGGCGGAAGGAAGGGGGCGCGGCGAGGCCCGAGCTGCCCCTGCCCAGGTTCGCGTGGCCCCGGGGCACGACCGAGGACTTCCCGGTGGAGGAGCAGTTTCACCAGCTGCACCTCAGGAAACAGGTGTCTTACAGGTAAGGGAGGGTGCGGAGAGGCGCGAGGGGCCTTCTAGCTGGACCCTTCCGCCAAAATGGGCCTCACCTTGCACCCCCAGTCAGGATCCTGCCATTCCTCTCGCCCCTTGATCACTCAGCCTTGCCATCCGAGGTGAGAGGCTTGGCTGCCCCACTGGGGGCTGGCACACTGTTGGACCACGCAGGCACATCCAGCAGGGGGCCGGCTCCGAGCCTTGGGTCTCGCTTGGCATGGGGGGCCAGGGCGAGAAGGGCACACACTGAGCACCCAGCAGGAGAGGCACTTCTGCCAGGGGTGGGGGAGAGGGGCAGAGGGATGCCCAAATCCCCGCCCCCCCCCCCATCTCCATCTGCCTCCTGACGCTCGGAAGTGGCCTGGGAGCAGAAGGGGAGGGGCTCAGATCGCCGCGTTTGCCCCTTCCTTGCCCTTCATCAGCAAATGGAGGAAACGTTTGTTGTCGGTGTGGAGTCGCATTTTTTCCGTTATTTGGCTGGGGAAAGAGAGGCGTGGGAGAGGGGGGATGGGTAATCATGACAGGAAAGGAGGTCTCGGAGGAGCCCATCTCCTGCCCCAGCCATGTGCACGTTGAGGGCAGGAGGGAACCTGGAGCTAGGAGGGACCCGAGAGTGATGGAGTCCACCTCTCTCATGGTACAGATGGGGAAACTGAGTCTGAAAATAGCAGTGGCTTGCCCAGGTCCACAGAGATAGGAAGTGGCACAGACTGGGGGCTCTTCAGCTCCAGATCCCAAAATCTTCTACAGGGGACTGAAATCCAGATATCAGGGGCACTGGGCTCCCTGGAACCTGCCCTGGTTACAGCAAGGGCTTCTGGGAATGAGCTTCATTCACCTCAGCCCTGCTCATCATTGCCTCTCCCTGCCCCAGCCAGTGAGTGGTTGGCACCGGGAAGCTCTCCAGAGGAATGAGGGGAAGGGCAAAGCTTCACCAGGGCAGGGAATGGCCTTGGGGAAATAGCTTGAACCCTGGTGAGATCCCCTAATATGACAAGGGTTCAGGTGTGGGAGGAGCAATCTTGGGCTGAGGCCAGCTGTCCCTGTGAGTGTGTTGGTCATCTGGAGAGGGGCAGGGGGAGGCCCCAGCAGGACCAGAAAAAGAGGCTACAGAATTGGGAAGAGGAGGCCAGAGGAGCACGGAGGATGGGACTGAGCTCGGGCAGAAGGGGCTGAGCCATGGGGCCTTTGATAGGAAATTCCAACCCTTTGGGGATTCTGGGAATGGAGAATGGAAGGATCCAGGAGAATGGGCTTCTTTCAGCCTGTGGGCAGGAGGAGATATCAGGAAGAGGAGAGCTCAGGAATGGACAGCTGGAGGGAACCGAACAAATCCTCCATCCTGGATGAGTAGGGCCACTTCTGCCGAATGCTGGGGTATAAGAAAAGCAGCCGAAATAATAACAATAACAATTTGTTTTTCCTATTGTTGTTCAGTCACGTCTGACTCTTCGTGACCTCATTGGAAGTTTTCTTGGCAGAGATACTAGAGTGGTTTGCCATTTCCTTCTCTAGTTCATTTTACAGATGAGGAAACTGAGGCAAGCAGGGTGAAATAATTCTAATTGCTAGCTTTATAGAGCATCTCATTGGCTCCTCACAACTCTGTGAAGTGGGTGCTATCGTTATTGTATTTTTAGAGATAAGGAAACCAGAAGGGAGACAGTTCCAGTGACTTGTCCAGGGCCATACAGTTAAATAAGTTTCTGAGACAAGATTTGAATTTAGGGCTTCCTGACCCCAATTCCAGCATTCAATGATTTTGCCTATCTGAAAAAACCCTCTCCTTTCCCTCATCGAATTCACATGCTAATAGTGATAAATATGTAGTTGAGAGGCAGTGGATAGAGAACCAGGTTCTAATCTAGCCTCAGATACTTTCTAGCTGTGTGACCCTGGGCAAGTCAATTAACTCCCATTGCCTAGACCTTGCCACTCTTCTGCTTTAGAATTGATACTAGGACAGAGGATAAGGGTTTTGTTTTTTTTCAGAAGTATATGTAGGTCACTATAAAATATGTCCAGAATAGATGGAAGATACTACCAGAGAGAAGACACTGGGATGGGACTGAGAACAGGAAAGGTCTCCCCATGAAAGTACAATTGGAGGGGGCTGGCATCACCTGGTCAAGAGTTGGGTCATCCCACCTGTGGAAGTTCTAGATTGGCACTGAAAGACCTGGTCTTTCCTTCTCACTGGACAAGACTCTAACGTCTGGAGAGAAATGGTAGAGAAAGAAGAGGGAGGGAGGACTGAAGCATTGATAGAGCACCTACTATGTACCAGGCAAGTGTGAAGCATTTGGCAAATATCTTGTTTGATCCTTGCAACAACCCTGGGAGGTAGGTGTTATTATGCCCATTTTACAGTGGAGGAAACTGGGAGGAAGGTGTTATTATGCCCATTTTACAGCGGAGGAAACTGAGGTTGAGAGTCAATGACTTACCCAGGGCTACACAGCTAGTACATATCTGGTGGAGGATTTGAATCCAGGTCTTCCCAACAGCAGACCCAAAATTATATCTACTCTGCCACCTAGCTGTCAAAGAGAGATGAGATCTTTCTCTAGCTGGATCCTTAGAATTATAGGGAACAGAGGCAGCTGGGTAGCTCAGTGGAGTGAGAGTCAGGCCTAGAGACGGGAGGTCCTAGGTTCAAATCCAGCCTCAGACACTTCCCAGCTGGGTGACCCTGGGCAAGTCACTTGACCCTCATTGCCCACCCTTACCAATCTTCCACCTATGAGACAATACACCGAAGTACAAGGGTTTAAAAAAAAAAAAGAATTATAGGGAACAGAGATGGGACAGAGCATCAAAGAGGTTGCCCTAGAGAAGGAGAAGAAATCCAATCTGACCACCCCATTCTGAGGCTGGTCATAGAGCCCCCAAAGGAGTGGATCCTGGCCCCTTCAGGGCTTTCTCAAGAAAACCAATGGAAGTTCCATCCATATTCTACCCACTGTGGCATACTCCTTGACTCCTTCTTAGGTCTGCCCCAAGGAAACATAGGATTGGAGAATAAAGATGCTCTTCTGGCCCCTGGCAAGACAGTCAAGAGGACTGAACTTGTAGCCACAAGATTTGAATTCAAATCCTGGCTAAGCCACCTTGGGCAGGCCCTTTTTCTTAGCCTCATTTTCCTCACTTATGAGATGAAAAGGCTAAATCAGACAATCTCTGAGCTTCCTTCTAGCTTTAACCCTATGGTCTCTAAGGACAGCTCTCCTTTTGGAAGCACTTTAGGGTCTACAAGGCACTTTTCTCCTAGGAGAGTGGGTCAGCATTTAGGGTTAGGGTTCATTAGAGCTGAGCCCAGAGAACGGACAGCTGGCGGTGGTAGATGAGGGTGAGTGGTTTCAACAAGAATTTAGTTCAAATCTGGCCTTAGACACTTCCTAGCTGCTGCGAGTCACTTAACCCCCATTGTCTAGCCCTTACCGCTCTTCTGCCTTGGAACCGATACTCAGTATTGATTCTAAGACGGAAGGTGAGGGTTTAAAAAAAAAAGAAGAAGAAGAAGAAGAAGAAGCCACAGGCCAAGCAGCCACCCTTCCTCCTGCACCCAGAGACTACCACGTGGTCCTCTAGCCAGCCTGGAAGTATTTGAGCCTTGTCAGTAAGAGAGATGCTTTCACTCTCCTTAGAATCCAGACATGGCAATGTCTACTTAGAAAAAGGAAAGGGAGCAAGAAGGGATGAAGTCAGGGGGCAGCTGGGTAACTCAGTGGATTGAAAGCCAGGCCTAGAGACAGGAGGTCCTAGGTTCAAATCTGGCCTCAGACGCTTTCCAGCTGCGTGACCCTGGGCAAGTCATTTGACCCCCCATTGCCTACTCTTACCACTCTTCTGCCTTGGAGCCAATACACAGTATTGACTCCAAGTCAGAAGGTAAGGGCTTAAAAAAATAAAAGAAGAAGAAGAAGAAGGGATGAAGTCAATACTTATTGACTAAGTGCCTGTTCTTATTCCAGGCACTGGCCTGGGTGCTGGGGATACAAAGACAGAAACAAGGGTCCCTGCTCTCCTTGAGCTACCCCTTGTCCCCAGGTTAGGATAAGCTGGGACCACCAGGGCACAAAGGAATACTTTGGTGAACCTATGGCACGTGTGCCAGAGAGGGCTGCTCCCTTCCCCATCTCTACGCATGCTGGAGGACATTTCTCCCTCTGCCCAGCAGCCCAATAGGAGCACTTCCTCCCCCTCTCTGGGGTAAGGCGAGGGGCTCACCATGTGGTGTGAGGGTTACAGTTTGGGCACTTGGTCTCTATAAGGTTTGCCATCACTGGTTTAGAGTTTTTCCATAAGCCAATGAAGAGGGGAGGAGAGGAAGACCCAGACCTGCAGCCCTAGGCAAGGAAGGGTCACTGTCTCTTTCCCCCGTTCCCACTGGCATAGCCCGGGCTCCCAACCACACCAGGGTCACAGTTGTGGGGTTAGAGGATGCCCAATCAAGAGACCAGGATCACGTGGATCATAATCTAGCCAGGAAATACAACCAAGAGAAAAGGGGGCAGAGCCTGGCATTTGTAGAAATAAATTCACTGGGACCATTTGGTTGTGGGCAGAAGATACCCAGAGCTCTCTAGACTAACACAAGAGGCCCCGGTCACTTGGTACACTGTGCCAGCTAGAGTCATGTCATTCATTCACTTATTCATTCATTCAGCAAGTATTTCTTAAAGTTTTGGGCTTTGCACCAAAATGAAACAGCCCCTGCCCTCAAGAAGCTTACATTTGTTACAGAAATAGTACTAGATTTCAAGCTAAAAGGCAGGTAGGTGGCTCAGTGGGTCCAGCATTGGACTTGGAGTCAGGAAGACCCAAGTTCTAATCTGGCCTCTGGCACTTACCTGTGTGACCCTGGGCAAATCACTGGATCTCTGTCTGTCTCCATTGCCTCAACTGTAAAATGGAGATAATAATAACTCCTACCTCCCAGAGTACCTCTAATGAATAGTTGGGTTTCTAAAGAGCCTTGAGGTTCACAGAGGAATAAGTGAGATGCTATCTGGAAAGAGCTTTGCCAACTCTCCAGCTTTGGACATGCTAGTGATCATTGTTGTTATGATCTAGTCCAGAGATTCTCAAAGTTGTCTCCAAGATCGTCTTAACACAACGATTTTGCATTTCTAATCTAGTAAATATCAAGAGCTACAAACCCACAGGAACAAAAAGCTCTTTGGAATCCTCGCTAATTTTTTGAGTGTAAAGGACCCAGTTTGAGAACTGCCAATCTAGTCAATCCCCTCCTTTTACAAATGAGCCAACTGAGGCTCAGAGAGTTTAAGGGCATGTGCCTCAGCCAGGATGTACCCCCAGGGTTATTTTTATTCCAAATGAACTTCATTTCCCATAAGTCCCTCAAAAAGTCTGCTGTGTTTAAGACTGAAAATCTGAATGGAACAATAGGACCGGGAAGCTCCTTGGCAGAAAGGGGGCTGAATGGTGTGCTCCCATAGTTAATAGTTAGGGCTTCTAAGGAGTCTTAAGGTTCACAGATGGTTTTACATAACATCATCTCATTTCAGTCATTACAGAAAGTCTGGGAGGTGGGTACTCCAGGGATTTGTTACCCTATTTTACAAATGGGGAAACTGAGGCTCAGAAAAATGAAGGAATTTATGAGTTAGAGGTTCGATTTGAACCCGGGTACCTCCTGAAATCTAAAGCCACTATACCAAACTGAGTCTAGGTCTTCAGAAGGGCAAGGCAGTTTGGAGGAAGAGGAATGGGTTCATGGGATTCTAGACCTAGGACTGGCCATCTAGTTCAGCCTCTCATTTTACATGTGAAGAAACTTGAAATGACTCCCTGTGCCCTTACAACCCAGTCCCTTTCGACCTTTCTAAGCTTCTTACATGTTACCTGCACCCCATCCCCAACCCAGTGCCACAAAGGGCTGCCTTATCCAGATAAAGATAGAAAGATGAGGAGGGGGTATGCTCTGCCAATATAAAGGCATGGAGGTGGGAAATGCATTGTGTACCAGATATTCCCCATGTCTGAAATGATCTGCCTCCTCTCTTGCCTTCTCAGTTCCCTGAAGTCTTTTTTTTTGTTGTTCAGTCACGTTAGATTCTTCATGACCCTGTTGGGGGTTTTCTGTTCTTTTCTTTTTTTTTTTCTTTCTTTTTTTTTTTTTTTTTACCCATACCTTCTGTCTTGGAGTCAATACTGTGTATTGGCTCCAAGGCAGAAGAGTGGTAAGGGCTAGGCAATGGGGGTTAAGTGACTTGCCCAGGGTCACACAGCTGGGAAGTGTCTGAGGCTGCATTTGAACCTAGGACCTCCCATCTCTAGTCCTGGCTCTCAATCCGCTGGGCTACTCAGCTGCCCCCTGTTGGAGGTTTTCTTGGCAAGGATACTAGAGTGGTTTGCCATTTCCTTCTCCAGCTCATTTTACAGATGAGGAAACTGAGACAAACTGGGTAGAGTGACTTGTCCAAGGTCACACAATTCATAGGAGTCTGAAGTCACATTTGACCTCAGGTCTTCCTGACTCTCTCCACTGCTCCACCTAGCTGCTTCCTTAAATCACCTCAAAGCCCACCTTCTTCCAACCCTCCTTCCTTCCCTCTTGGATCACCTCCCATTTACACCACACGTACCCTGTACTTACAAGAGGGCAGGGACTGAGTTTCTGCCTTTCCTTGTCTACCCAGGCACTCAAGGGAATGCCCTGGTAACTTGCCCAAGCCTTAGAGGTGAGATTTGAACCCAGATCCCCTGACTCCAGAGGCTGCACTCGTCATCCTCTGTACAAAGATTTGTTTTGTTTATTCCCGGAGGGAAGAGCTTGAAGGCAGGAGAGGAAATGGCAGGAAGCCGGTTTCTGCTGGATGGGAGGGAAAGAGTTCCTCCTCATTAGAGCTGTCCAGAGGGAATGGGCGGTCTCAGGAGGAGGGAGTCCCCCATCCCTGGAGGTCTTCAAGCAGAGGCTTCACCATTTATCAGACGTAGCAGAGGGGACTCCTGTTCAGTCCTAGATGGACCGGATGACCTCCAAAGTCTCTTCCGGATGTGGGATGGCACTTGTAGAGCATTTAGTAAGCGCCTACTCTGGGTCAGGCACTGCGTTGGGTTCTGGAGTCAGAACACAAACGGGGGGGGGTTGGGAGGATCCAGTTTTTCCCCCTCCCACAGGGCTCGCCTTCGTCTATGGGGATGCAGCGTGGCGGGTGAGGATACAGGATATCTACAGAACCTATAGTGATGGGAGGGGAGGGAACGCTAGCGATGGGGTGAACCGGCAAAGAGATGGGACTTCAGTGGAGCCTTGAAGGGCGTTCGAATTCCACCGTAGGCAAGGGAAGAGGGAGTGTATATACTCTGCCTGGGCAAAAGCCTGGAGGTGGGAGTTGGTGCGTGGTGTTCTCTGACCAGCAGAGTCGCGTGGGCTGCTCTGGGAAAGGAGTCATTCTGAAAATGCAAGATGGCGCCAGGGTGCAAAAGGTTGGGAATGCCCACTGACCCGTGATCCTAAGGCAGAAATGCACGTAGGCTGGCTTGAGCCAGGAAGGCTTCTTGTAGGAGGCTGGGCTTTGAAGGATGGGGGGAAGCTTAAGGGACGGGTGCCAGGGGGTTGGCACGGATAGGGAAAGGAGCCGGCCGGCCCACCCGAGACTCTCCCTCCCGTTGTCTCCACCAGGCGGGGCATCAGCTGCCAGGGCACGCAGAGGCGGATGGCCTCCTGCTGCGGGCACACGGCTGGCTCCTCGTGGGAGGGGGCACCTGATTCCAGCTCCATGGCTGCTATTTACCAGCGGCTAAAAATAACCCGCAGAGTGACAGAGAGATGGGGCCGATTTGTAATTTAAATAGCAACAGGATAAAGCAGCAAGCTGGAAGAGATCACATAGTGTCCCGAATTAAAAATGCAGAACCTCGGGGGCAGGGAGCCGGGAGCGGGAGGGGGGAGCGGGAGCGGGGAGCAAGGAGGAGAAGGGGGAGCAAGGAAAGGGGAGCGGGGAGCTGGGAGGAGGGAGCTGCGAGGGGAAGGGGAGAAGCAAGGAGAGGGGAGCCGGGAGCGGGGGCTGCGAGGGGGGCCACGCGGCAGAGGGATGGGGAGGGGACAACAGGAAGCGTGGGGCACTCCATCCCCTCGTCCTTCCTCTGCCAAGGGTGGGGCTCAGATCCTCATTGTCTGGACCTCTCCTTCCCATTTCCCCTGATCTCCTTCCTAAAGCCCTTTGGCACATAGGAAATGGCCCTGGATTGGGAGGAGGTCCTAGTGCCAGCTCTGTCTTTATTTGCAGAGTGACTTTGGGTCAGTCTCTTCCCCCCCCCCACCCCCACCCTGGGCTCTGGCGTCTTCACCCAAATGAAGGAGCTGGGTGAGCTGCTCCAGGTGGGGGGCCCTTCCAGCCCTCACTTTCCATGGCTATTACTCTAGGATTCTAAGGCTCCCGGGGTTGTCCCCAGGAATGGAGGCAAAGGTACAGACTATCGTTTTGCTGAGGGAGCCCGGGGGGGAGGGGGGGGAAGGTGTCCAGCTGTGTGGAAGTAGAGGCAGAAGCTGGAGCCAACTTCAGTTCAAGATATTGAAGTGTCTCATGTAAAACCCTTAAATATCTTTTTTATTTGTTTTTTTTTTCTTTTTTTTAGGGAGTTCTTTTTTTTTTTTTTAACCCCTTACCTTCCGTCTTGGAGTCAATACTGTGTATTGGCTCCAAGGCAGAAGAGTGGTAAGGGTAGGCAATGGGGGTCAAGTGACTTGCCCAGGGTCACACAGCTGAGAAGTGTCTGAGGCCAAATTTGAACCCAGGACCTCCCGTCTCTAGGCCTGGCTCTCAAACCACTAAGCTACTCAGCTGCCTCCTTTTTTTATTTATTTTAAAAAGTTTATTAATTTATTTATTAATAGCTGCTTGTTGGCTACGGGATGGGGTGGGAGGAGGGGAGGTAAAGAACATGAACCATGTAGCCATGAAAAAGTAGTCTTAATTAATTAATTAATAATAAATAAACATTAAAAAATAAATTAAAAAAAAAAGATATTTAAGTGCCTGCCCTGGATGGGCACCATCCTAGGCTCTGAGGCGCCAGAGGCAAAAACCAGAAAACATTCCAGCTTTCAAAGTTATCTTCTGCTGGAGATAAAAGATATGAAGAGATCATTTAGGCTTTGGCCTGTGATTTCACTGGTCACCCTGGAGGTGCACTAGACTCTTTCTATCACCCCAAAGCCATGGCTCTTCCATAACTAAGAATTTCAGAAAATTACCTGGTGGGGCAGCTGGGTAGCTCAGTGGATTGAGAGCCAGGCCTAGAGACAGGAGGTCCTAGGTTCAAATCTGACCTCAGACACTTCCCAGCTGTGTGACCCTGGGCAAGTCACTTGACCCCCATTGCCCACCCTTACCACTCTTCCACCTATAAGTCAATACACAGAAGTTAAGGGTTTAAAATTAAAAAAAATTAAAATAAAAATAAAAATTCTGGAGGTTGGAAACTAGTGAGAAAAAAATTAGTCCAATTCTTAAACAAAAGACCCAATTAAGGGGCAGCTGGGTAGCTAAATGGATGGAGAGCCAGGCCTAGAAATAGGAGGTCCTGGGTTCAAATCCAACCTCAGACACTTCCCAGCTGTGTGACCCTGGGCAAGTCCCTTGACCCCCATGGCCCACCCTTACCACTCTTCCACCTAGGAGCCAATACACAGAAGTTAAGGGTTTAAAGAAAAAAAAAAAAGAAGAAAATTACCTAGGGCCCTGACAGATGAAGTGACTTGTCCAGGGTCTCATAACCAACAGATGTCAAAAGTGGTCTTCTTGACTGACTGTGACCTCCTTCTAGCCTGCCTCCCCAAACAGATTTTTAGGAAGGAGCTTTAGCCATCGCCTGCTCCACTCTCCCTTTGTCTCCTCAACACCTATCCTAGCACCAGATCGAGTAGGTGCATAATAAATGCACGATGAATTCATTTGAACCCTTAAATTTTACTGAGGGAACTTAGCCAGTAATGAGGGGCAGGGCTGGAATTCCAACCCAATTCCACCTCTAAACTGTCTCTCTGCTATGTCACAGACAAGTAGGTACCTACCCGAAAAAAGGAGGCGGGAGATGCTCCCCGAGGGGCCCAGGAAAGGCTTCCCAGCAGAGCAGAGAGAGCCTTGGAGAAATCTGAAAAAGATTCTCAAAGTGAAACCGGTGGCGTCTGAACACAGCCGGAAGGTTATTCTATTTCACTTTCTTTCTTCATTTCTGTTTTGTTTGGTCTCTTCCACAAAGCCGCTAATATGGGGAAATGGCTTACATTATCTTACTTTTTTGCCCACGTAAAATCTATATCAGGCAGCTTGCTGTGTCAGCGAGGGGGCAGGGGAGGGAGGGAAGGAGGGAGAAAATTTGGATCAAAATTTAATAAAAAAAAAAAACCACACACACGGAGGTTAAGACTTGTTTTTGCAGCCAGGGAAAAATAAAATCTTTTTAAAAAAGATTCTAGATGCGGGGGCAGCTGGGTGGCTCAGTGGACTGAGAGTCAGGCCTAGAGACAGGAGGTCCTGAGTTCAAATCTGACCTCAGACACTTCCCAGCTGTGTGACCCTGGACAAGTCACTTGACCCCCACATGGCCCACCCTTACCACTCTTCCACCTGTAAATCAATACACAGAAGTTAAGGGTTTAAAAAAAAAATTTAAAAAGATTCTAGATGCAGGGGTGAAGAAGGAACAGGTTCGCGGCCCCTGAGAGTTTCTGGGTGAAAATGATATAAAATAAGTCTGCAAAGGAGGCCTGGAGCTAGACTGTCAAGGGCTTCCTAGCTCAGGCTGAGAAATTTGGACTTTATTCCAGATACAAAATGAAACCAACCACTGAGGCTGTTTCAGCCCGAGAATAACAGGATGAGAAATGCGTGCTAGGAAGGGAGGGTAGCCGTGTGGAAGGCTGGATCAGCAGAGGGAAAGGGGGGAGCAGAGACAACCGTTAGGAGGTCATCGGGCCAGCGCGGCAGCATGTAAGTCACACGTTCTAGGGAAGTTTCAGGGGTAAAATCAGCACGACCTGGCCGTGGAGGGAATGTGAGAGTAGCAGGAAAGCCAGGGATGACCCTAAAGGTATGAGATTGATGAGTAGAAAGATGGGGGTGCCCTTTGGAGAAATGGGACAGTTTGAGGGGGCAGCTGGGTGGCTCAGTGGATTGAGAGCTAGGCCTGGAGGTGGGAGGTCCTGGGTTCAAATCTGGATTCAGACACTTCCTAACTGTGTGACCCTGGGCAAGTCACTTAACCCCCATTATTGCTCTTCTGCCTTGGAATCAATACATAGTACTGATTCTAAGATGGAAGAGAAGGGATAAAAAAATAGGCAAGTTTGGAGGAAAGCTTAATCTAGAGGAGAAGGAGAATGCGCTCTGCATTGGGCGTGTCAGCTTTGAGAGGTCTATAGGATAGCCGAGGGGTCGTGTCCAGCAGGCAGTTGGACTCTGGGGGACCTGAGGGCTGGACACAAAGACCTGCCTAAAAATGATCATTTCACCCATGAGAGTAGAAGGTATAGAAAGAGAAAAGAAGGCCCAGGATGTCCCTCAGGGACAGCTTTGGCTACTGCTGCCGGTCAGTTGTTTTAGGGTTTTCTTGGCAGAGATACTAGAGTGGTCTCCAACGCACAGATGAGGAAACTGAGGCAAGCAGGGTTAAGTGACCTGCCCAGGGTCACTCAGCTAGGAAGTATCTGAGGCCGGATTTGAATTCACGAAGATGAGTCATGAAGACTTTGGGCTGGCGCTCTGTCCACAGCCGTTGTGAGGGGGCAGAAGATGGATCTTGATTCATAAGAGGGGACTGAGGAGTGGTCAGAAACGTAGGAAGGAACCAGGAGAGAGCAGCTCATTTTGGCAAAGGGAGCCTGGAAATCCTTCCTGACATTGGAGCAGCGAGGCCACCCTTCCCTCCTGGGAGGTCAGGGCCATCCCACTTGGGTGGAACCCAGATAAAGCCCTCCTAAAGGCATGAGGCTGCAGACAAAGTCTTTCTCCTCTCTAGGCCTCGGTTTCTTTTCGTGTAAAAATGAGGCCTTTGAACCAGTCAATCCCTTCCAGCTTTTGTTCTTAAGCCTCTTACTTGTCTTAACATTCTAAGTCCAGAAGTTCCTTCCAGCTCTCACGTTCTTTGTCCCATCTCCGAGGTTCCATGTCCAAAGGCCCCTCTGCCGTTCTCTGTTCTAGGGCCCTTCTCAGCTCCGACATTCTGTCTTTAGGTAGCCACCACCTCTGACATTCCTTTTCTTTTTTTAAAAAACCTTTTCCTTCGGTCTTAGAATCAATGCCGTGTATGGGCAGAAGAGCAGTAGAAGGCTAGGCCAGTGATGCCCAAAGTGGGCGCCATCGCCCCCTGGTGGGTGCTGCAGCGATCCAGGAAGGCGGTGATGGCCACAGGGGCATTTATCTTTCCTATTAATTGCTATTAAAATTTTAAAAAATTAATTTCCAGGGGAGCTAAGTCATATTTTTTTCTGGAAAGGGGGCAGTAGGCCAAAAAAGTTTGGCAACCACTGGGCTAGGCAATGGGAGTTAAGAGACTTGCCCAGGACCATACAACTAAGAAGTGTCTGAGGTCAGATTTGAACCCAGGACCTCCAGGCCTGGCTCTCAATCCCCTGAGCCCCCTGGCTGCCTTCCCAACCCTCAGTTCTGACACTTTAATGAACATTTGGCAGGACCTAGATTTAAATTTTGCTGCTGGCTTTCCCCAGGCTCAAATGAATCCACTTAGAACTAACCGTCCACAAGCCAGGGTGTTAGGAAGGACAGATGGGTGAAATCAAATGGGGGTAACCCATAGGGCCATCGATTTTGAGCTGATCAATCCCACCCACTCCTGTAGAGCTTTAGAGATCCATCAATGTAATAAGGGGGCAGCTGGGTAGCTCAGTGGATTGAGAGCCAGGCCTAGAGATGGGAGGTCCTGGGTTCAAATCTGGCCTCAGACACTTCCCAGCTGTGTGACCCTGGGCAAGTCACTTGACCTCCATTGCCCACCCTTACCACTCTTCCACCAAGGAGCCATACACAGTATTGACTCCAAGATGGAAGATAAGGGTTTAAAAAAATTTAATAAGGCGCCCCAATTTAACAAGGCGCCCCAATTTAACAAGGAGCCCCTTCTCCCTTCGAGAACCTGTGCTGAGTCTTGTAGACCCAGAGACACACATGAAGTCACTCCTGCCCATTGGAAGGTTCTCTGTAATGGGAGAAAATAGCACGGACTCAGACGGAGAAACAGCAGACGCCCCAAATAACAGACAGTCATCTCTGTAAGAGGGCACCAGCGCCTGGGAGATCGGCACAGGCTTCCTGTGGGAGGTGATGCGTGAGCTCTGAAGGAGTTCTACGGAGTAGAGCTAAAGAGGGATACATTCCAGGCTTGGGGAGACCGAGGCCCCGACGGGTTAGGTGACTTATCCAAGGTCACACGGCGAGCATCTCCTCAAAAAGGCAGCGTTCCCTTGGAGGAGAAGAGAGCGAAGATCCTTAGAGCATGGGCCCCCGGTGCGAGGGGTTTAGGAATCGAATGGGAGAATAATTGTAAAGTGCCCGGCCCAGCGTACACGCCACAGAAATGTTAGCTATTTTTAAAAATCATTATTCTTACTATTCTTAGCCCGCGTTTTGGCCTGAGCTCGGCGGCCCCGTGGGAAGGGAGATGGGGAGCGAAGGATGCGTCAGCGGGGGAGGGGGCCCCCTGACTTTCTGGGGGAGCGTTTGGGGGGGTGGCACTGGCCACCCCAGCTGCCTCTCACCTGCAGCTCTGCTGACGGACTAATAGCCTTAATGAGGTCACACAAGCCGGCTCATGAAGTTGTCTCTTT
The DNA here is from genome assembly GCF_016433145.1 of Gracilinanus agilis. Classification (NCBI taxonomy): domain Eukaryota; kingdom Metazoa; phylum Chordata; class Mammalia; order Didelphimorphia; family Didelphidae; genus Gracilinanus; species Gracilinanus agilis. The sequence continues at coordinate 271,127,542 of NC_058135.1, forward strand.
CCAGCTGGCAGCCCTGGCATGGGCACATCTGCCTCCTCCGCCACTGGGGGGAGGCGAGGGAGGCTTAGAGGTCAGGGACGAAGGGAAGAGAGGGAGGGCCGCCCGGCTCGGGCCGCCGGGATCCTGCCAGGATGGCCCAGGAAGGCCGGACGTGAGGGGAACCCCTTTGTCTCACCCCTTCCGTTCCTGCAGACAGGAAGCCAGCTTCCCTCCCCTTTGTGAAGACTTCCGGGCACCTTTGATGCGAGGAGGATGGATGGAGCGGCTGCTGCTGTGCCAGCTGCTGGGGGGGTGAGGGCGGTTGGGGTCAGGGTTGGGGCAGAGAGAAGGGAGCCCCGTCCCCCTGGGCAGACAAGTCCAAGGCCTCTGAAGCAGAGAGAAACATTTCCAGATGGTGCCGAGGGTGTCCAGGTGTCTGAGCTGGAGCTTCTGGTGGCACTGAGATGGCAGCCAGGAGAGGGATCTGTGTTCAAATTCTTTTTTATTTTTATTTTTAAACCCTTAACTTCTGTGTATTGGCTCCTTGGTGGAAGATTGGTAAGGGTGGGCCATGGGGGTCAAGTGACTTGCCCAGGGTCACCCAACTGGGAAGTGTCTGAGGCCAGATTTGAACCCAGGACCTCCCATCTCTAGGCCTAACCCTCCATCCACTGAGCTACCCAGCTGCCCCCTCTATGTTCAAATTCTGCCTCTGACATTTACTATCACGATCACTCTAGACAAGTCCCTTCCCCCCCCTCCCCGAGGCTTACTTTGCTCCTCTAGACAATAGGAAGGAGGACAGATTTTTTTTTTTCTTACAGAAATATGAGTTTCATGTATTTGCCCATGACCTTGGGCAAATTATCTTTTCTAAACCTCATTTTTTCCATTTAAATTGCTTCCACTCCATCAACATTTATTAATCGCCTACTGTGTGCCCATGAATGTACTCTGAAAACTGTGCTAATGTCTAGAATGGAAAAAAATTTTTTTTCTTCATTTTAGACAGATGGAGAAATGAAGTCCAGGGAAGAGAGCGTAAGAGGCTGCTCTGAAATTCTGGGATCGCTGGTGAGAGAAGGTAGCGCTCGAATGGGGCTTTGAGGAGAGAATAGGAATCTGAAATGAGAAAAGAGTTCTGGAAAACAGATTGCAATCTTATGCGGCCATTCATTTGTTCATATTCTCTGACCCGGAAAATTCGCTGCTGTGCTTATGCACCCAGATACTCCGACTTGCCCACCCCAAATGGGCATATGCCCCACTCCTGGGCACATATACTCATTTGTTCCAATGATGGAAAAATAGAAAACGGAATGTCAGGAGCAGAAGTCTATGGTAGCAAAGAGCTGGATGGTTAAGTAGGGCAATCAGGAAGACCCGAGTTCAGATTTGACTTCAGGCACTTAATAGTTGTATGACCCTAGGCAAGTCACTTAACCCTATTTGCCTCAGTTTCCTCATCTGTAAAATGAAGAAATGGCAAAACCACTCCAGCATTCCTACCAAGAAAACCCCAGAAGGGGTCAGACTAGCAACCAAGAACAGTAAAGCAAAGAACTGGAAAACAAATGGGCGCCCATCAAGTGGGAGTAACTGAATTAATTGTGGTTTTAGAATGTAATGGATTATTGGTGTGCTATAAGAAATGCCAGATGGGATGAACTTGGAGAATGGAGGAAGACTTGTGATACAACAACAGAACATGGGCCAGTGCAATGACCAGTCTCGCCTTGAATGAACGAATGATGAAGCATACCTACTGCTTCTTGCAGAGAGGTGGTGGCCTATGGGTGCAGAAAGGGGCAAACATCAGCAGAGATGGTCAAAGCATTGGGTTGTTTTGCCTGACTGTGCTTTTTTTTTTTTTTTAAATAAATGGGATTATTAGGAAACATTGTTTAAAAGCATCAATAAAACTCTTGGGCAAGTCACTTCACCTCCATTGCCTAGTCCTTACCCCTTTTTTGCTTTGGAACCAATACTTGGTATTTGGGCTCTCAGATTTACTCCCTGTGTGATTTGGGGGGGGGGAGCTTTGGGCTTCACTTTTCTTATCTGTAAAATGGTTCCAAAGATCCCTTCAAATTCAAAATCCTCAGCGGATCCCAAAGTAAAGAAGATTCAAGTCATAGTTTCATTGATTTGATTTGATTTTTTAAACCTTCATGTTCTGTCTTAGTAACAACTCTCAAGACAGAAGGGCAAGCTGGGGTGGCTAGGTGGCTCAATGGATAGAAAACCAGGCCTGAAGTTGGGAAGTCCTAGGTTCAAATCTAGCCTCAGATACATACTAGCTGTGTGACCCTGGGCAAGTCACTTAACCCCACTTGCCTAGCCCTTATTCTTTTGTTTTGTCTGTTGTTTTTCTTTTTTTAACTCTTATTTTCTGTCTTAGAATCAATACTGTGTATTGGTTCCAAGGTGGAAGACGGATAAGTGACTTGTCCAGGGACACATAGTTAGGAAGTATCTGAGGCCACATTTGAACCTAGGTCCTCCTGACTCAAAGCCTGCTGTTCTATTTACCTAGATGCCCCAGGAAAATTTATTTTAGAGCAGGAAGACATTGTGCCAATCACGAAATTCATCTCCCTCACTTTACAGATGAAGAAACTGAGGCCAATTGGGTAGGTGAGGCCAGATTTGAACTCAGGAAGATGAGTCTTCCTGACTCCAGACCCAGAACCTAGTCCTCTAATTGAGGGCTTTGAATGACGGTAGAGGAATTGGGTTTGGCCCTTTTTGAGGACAGAGAGTGTCCAGGGGATGAGTCGAGAGCTTGGTGCCCCGGTACATTTCGTTTCCCAGACTCCCCACTCGATAATCCAGGGCCAGAAAAATGGGGCAGCTTCTTCCCCAGGGCTTCAGCAGAGCCCAGAATAATTATGTTACCCAGATTCTTCCTGTGCCTTTCTGGAAAGGCTCTGAGCGGCCCTGCGCTCCCTCGTGCCTGGCACCGATGCCTGCCAAGGGCATCTGCTCCTTGGTCCCTTTATCCTGGCCCTGCCTAGGAGCAATCCCTGTTTGGGGCTTGAATGGCCTTGAACTGTGTGTCCACTCTGCTCCCAACTCTCTGCTTCTGCCAGACACTGAGCTGGGCAGACCTACATGGCCCGTCTCTTCCATTCATTCCTCTGCTCTCCCCCAGAAAAAACAGGGGCTAGAAAACTGGGATCTGCTGCTAAGGAAAAGAAAGGGGGTCCCCGGCTGGTCTCCCTTCGGCAGAGCCCAGGCTCCTGAGGTCCCTGTCTTTTCCCAAAGCCTCCTGTCTTCCTGGGCCCCTCCTGGAGTCTCATTTCCTGACCTTGAGGCTTTCAGATGCTCCAGAGAGAAAATAAACGTAGGCCCATTTCCTCTGTCTAACTATTCTCTGCTGCTCTCAGGGATAACTGGGAGCATCAGAGCAGCCACCCTGGGAAGAGGCAGGCAGGGACGGCCGGAAACGGGAGCAGCCTAGGAATAGTGGCGGTAACCATAATGACGACGACAATAATAATAATAATAACGCTGACATTTATAGAGTACTTTAATCCTTTAAACCACTTTATATAGGGTTTCTTCTTTTAAACCCTTATCTTCCACCTTAGAATCAATACTGTGTGTTGGTTCCAAGGCAGAAGAGTGGTCAGGGCTAGGCCATGGGGGTTAAGTGACTTGCCCAGGGTCACACAGCCGGGAAGTGTCTGAGGCCAGATTTAAACTCAAGAAGATGAGCTTTCTGGACTCCAGAAACTCAGCACTGTATCCATTGTAGCCACAGAGCTGTCCTGGGGCTCAGTTTACTCACCTGTAAAATGAGTTACACCAGTGGTTCCCAAACTTTTTTGGCCTACCGCCCCCTTTCCAGAAAAAATATTACTTAGTCCCCTGGAAATTAATTTTTTTTCATTTTAATAGTAATTAATGGGAAAGATAAATGCCCCTGTGGCTATCTCCGCCTTCCTGGATCGCTGCAGCACCCACCAGGGGGCGGTGGTACCCACTTTGGGAATCACTGAGTTAGAGGAATGATTTCTGGGGTCTTTTTTGCCTCTAAAGCTTGTGATTGGACGACTCGTTCACGGTGACACAAGCAGTACGGATCCACATAGGGAGATTCCAGTCTGGGTCTCTTGGCCCCAAGGCCAGCCCTCACTGGGTTGTTTTTTTTTCTCTCTTTTTTCTCCCAGCCTTCTTTTTTATCCTCCCAAGTCAGCGCCCCTGGAGAGGCCAGACGTAGGTCTTTTCTTCCCCTTTTCCCCCCAATCTGGAGAGAACAAAGAGGAATGGAAGAGGCGGGCCATGTAGGTCAGTCTCTGCGGCAGAAGCAGAGAGTTGGGAGCAGAGTGGACACACAGTTCAAGGCCGTTCAAACCCCAAACAGGGATTGTTGCAGCCACCAGACAACCAAAGACTTCAAGGGCTTAATTCGCATCTGGTTCTACCTTCAGCTGGATCTGGAGTCAGAAGATGCGTTTGAACCCCAATTCTGTCTGCTTCTTTGGGGGTGGTTGCAGATGAGCCCCTCTCTTTTGACTCCTGCAGTATTGCAAGCCTGACACTTACTGGGTGACTCCGGGCAAGGCAGCAATCCCTGTGAGACTCGGTTTCCCATCTGTAAAATGGGGACAATAATTTGTACTACCCGCTTCCCCTAGTTGTGGCAAGGAAAGTGCTTTAGGAGGCTTTTAAAATCTGGATCCAGACCTGTGAGGTCTTGGGGGGGGGGGGACTCTCTTCACCAGGGCGGATCCAGGGCTCGCTACAATCCTAAGAGAACTGCCCTGGGTCCAAGGGAGGGGAGCGCCTCTGCCCTGGGCACGCAGGCACTTGGGTCATCCTGACTCCAAGGCCACTCTTCCGCACTGCCGTCTTAACCCCCTCCCAGTCCTATAATGTGAGTCTTTGTTACCCATCGCTGTTATTGTTGCCAACCCACACATCCTCCTCTCCTAGGAGCAAAGAGCAGGAGACAAGGCAGAAAGGATCTTGGTGAAGGTCTTTCCAGAAGACAGTCTGCCCCATCCGGGATCCGTCCAGGATGGAGAACCCAGGCAGCCTCTTTGGTTCTCTGGCTTAGGAGAATTTGACCCATGAATCCTCCCCACGGCACGATTCTAGACCGAAAGAAAGGCTTTCTTTACCTCCAAATATTGGCAGCAGCATTTTCCACGGTAGTTTCCATAGAAACAGCTTATTGGCTCTCTAATTATCATCTTAGAGTTGCCCAGAGTACCAGGGAGCGACAAATGAGATGCCCATTATTTGGGGGGGATTAAGTAAAACGGGATACAGGAAAATGCCATGGAACATCTCTGGATTGTAAGAAATGATGACTAGGGTGACTCCAGAGAAGCACGTGAAGACTTCTATAAACAGACACAGGGTGAAATAAGGAGAACCAGGGAGATATTATACACAATGACTACAAGAGTGGAAGTGGAAAGAGCCACAATAAAACGGTTGAAACTGGATGTTTCAAAAATATCCAGAAGAAGTTTAGCCCCCGAAGAAGAGATATACGAACCTGCTCCTCTGTGGAGGTGGGAGTCCACAGCTATGGAACACTACATACAGCATCAGATTTTTTTTTCCCAGTGTATTGACCGATTTTTGTATTCTCTTCCTCGTTTAATTTAATTTGTTCATTTAATATTGTTGACCGTATTCTCTCTCTTTTAACATAGGACTTTCTGGGTGGGTCATGAGTAGGATGAGGGAGGTTGTAAGTGATTTGCCCATGTTCACACAGCTAGGAAGTGTCTTGGGCCAGATTTGAACCCAGGCTGAGCCGTCTAGCTGCCCCCTGGCTATGATTTCAGGGGCATTGGTGTGTCCCTTAATGAGGAAAAAATATGAGTCTGGGTTCAATTCCTGGCTTGGTTCCCTACCACACGTACAATTGTGGGCAAGTCACTTTCTCCAGGACCTCAGTTTCCTCAGCTGTAGAATGGGGGGGGGAGGGACGAGCTGGTCTCAGAAGTCCCCTCCAGTTCCAGAGCTCTGCCCCTGCCTTCCCGAGTAACCAGAAAGTAGGGGCCAGCCTTCTGCTGGGGAGCCTCTCTGTATTCTTCCAGGCTGAACATCAGAGGAGAGATACACCAGCCATACTTGGCAGAGGCTACCAGCCTGGCAGGACCTGCCAGAGCTTGTCCTCCTCAAGAAACTTCTGTCATGATGAGGCATCCAGGGAGGTGTTTTAAGAGAGGAAAATGTTACCTCTGGGGTGTGGGCAGGATGCAAGGAGGGGAGGCAGCAGAGTGTATGCAGTTGGCAGAGCACCAGAGGACGTGAGATTCCCTCCTGCCTCCGCTAATTACTGCCTGTGTGATCTTGGGCAAGTCTTCAGCTTTCCAGACCTCAGTGCCCTCTTTCTAAAGGAGGGAGTCGGGTTAGACAGCTTCAAACATCCCAGAAGGCAGTGTGCTTAGAGGGGAAAGAACCCTAGGTCTAGTCAGGGGATACAGGTTCAAATCCCACCTCGGATTCAACTGTGGGTAAGTCATTTTCTCTTTCTGGGCCTTAGTTTCCCCCTTTGTAAAAGGAGGAGGGTTGGACTAGATGCCCTGCTACAGTGCGAGTCTGAAGAGATTTGTATTCAAATCCTGACTCTGAAGCTTATCATTTGGGTGGCTTTGGGCAAGTCACATCCCCTCTATGCAAGGGAGTTGAAGCAGATGGCCTCTAAGGTCCCTTCCAAATTCAGGATCCTTTGACCCATGGGAAGAAAGGGGAGAATGGCTTATGGCTGCCTAAGCTCAGAAATCTAAAGAGGGCCACCACCCTGCGGGGAGAGCCCCTGCTGAATGGGGGAGATGAGCCAGTGTCCCTCCACCCAGAGACCTCTTAGGGAGGCTACGAGAGGCTGGGAGAAGAGGAGCCCGGGGTCTGGGTGTCTTAAGGAGCCCCGAGATGTTTGCCCAGGATTTCCAGGGACTGGCTGGGCAGGGCTGGGCAGGGCTGGGCAGGTAGCAGCTCCTCCAGCTGCTTTGGCCCCCGGCACCGTCTGGTCGGCAGAGAGGCTCTTTGTGAGGCGGGCTTGTCCTCACCTGCCCGCCAGGGTCCGAGCAGCCCGCTGGGAGGGGAAGGCAGGGAGCGAGAAGGAGGAGGAGGGCCTGTGGTCAGCCCTGAATGGGGCCGCTGGCCTCCCACGGTGCCGGCCCCCAGCTCAGGAAGTGCCGAAAGAGGAAGAGTGTCGCCACTGCAGCAGCAGCTGCGGGGGCAGGATGAGAGTGCCGGGGGTGGCAGAGGAGGGGGCCGCAGAGGCAGCAGCAGCAGCAGAGGCGGAGGAGGCGCTGGGGGAGGATGGGATGCGGCCCCAGGGTGGCTGCTGAGCCCACACCATGAGGAGGTGGGAGCAGCCAGGCAGATGTGGCGCTACCGCTCCTGGGACGTCCCGCAGATGCCCGCCGAGGGCTCCGACACCCAGTAGGTACCCATAGGAAGGGGCCCCCCCGGGCGCCAGGCACCTGCCTAGCCCCGGCCCAGGGAGAGGGAGGGGGGAAGCCCTGAGAGGAAGGTCTGGGCATCCTGGGCTTTGGGGGGCCCGAGTGCCCAGAGTGGAGGCCTGCACGGAGGAGCCAAGATCCTCAGGGGTGTCCTGGGGGAGGTTTCATGAGTTGGGGAGATCCGGGGCTGGCAGAGCCTGTAGAGAACGCCAGAGAACTCCATTTCACAGAGGAGATCACTGAGGCCCACTTACCGGAGGCCACCCAACTAGTACGGGGCCAAGCCTGGAATTGAGCTGGGGGGCCCTGCCTCTCCCTCCGGGTCTTACTTCCAGCAGAGTGCTGAGTCCCCACCGTGGTCTCAGGAAAAAACATCCGAGAGGGTCTATTGTGTAACTTCCTCAAATGAACCTTGCAAATGGCCCGGGACTTTTCAGGACTCCCCTCCTTCCAGTCAGTCAGCTGCCCATCTACTTGGGGGGGCACCTCCCTCTGTCTCTATCCAGCTCACCCCAGCCAGGGCTTCTTCTGGTCCCAAGGGAGCTCAAAGGAGACAGCAAAGGCCGAGCTAGGGGGCTGGGCCCTGGGAGCCCAGGCTCGGGGTACCCCCTGTGGGACAGAGACCAGGCTGGTAAGAGCCCCGGGGAGGGAGGTGCAGGGGAAAGGGTAAAAGTAACACAGGATATGCCCTTGCTGAGGAGGAAAGTGAACTGGGCTGCTGGGGCCACTGGTTAGGGGAAGGGGCTTGAGCAGAGGAGCCCCTGGCGGGGGGCCCCGCCGTTCTCCTCGGGCCTTCCAGAGACTCTCCCCCAAAGGGCAGGATTCTGCAAAGGGCTCTCCCAAAGCCCCCGACATGAATCCAAGCCAGCGGCTTCTCCAAAGCGTGAGCCCAGACATCAATGAGGTGATGGGTGTAGAGCTTCAAGAGGCCAGGCCGGCCTCTTCCCAGCCGCGTGACTTTGGACAGGTCAATTCTCCTCTCTCCCATCTTTAGTTTTCTCATCTTCCCAACTCCAGTAGACTTTTTGTTTTTTAAACCCTCACCTTCCGTCTTGGAGTCAATACTGTGTATTGGTTCCAAGGCAGAAGAGCGGTAAGGGCTAGGCAATGGGGCTCAAGTGACTTGCCCAGGGTCACACAGCTGGGAAGTGTCTGAGGCTGGATTTGAACCCAGGACCTCCCATCTCTAGGCCTGGCTTTCCATCCACTGAGCTACCCAGCTGCCCCCACAACTCCAGGAGTCTTGCCCACACAGTCAGGCTCCGGTGGGACATCGCCGTGCTTTGCAAAGCTCAAAGGGCCCCCTTCTTCCTACTGTCACCTTCTTCAGGGCCTTAGTGGAAAGAGCAGGAAGACTCTGGAGCCATTCCTTCCTTTTCTGTTTACTAGCTGGGCGACTCGTGGAACTTCCCAGGGACTCGGGTTTCTCCTCTAAAAGGAGGTTACTGGGTGGCCTCCCAGGTCTAAATCTGGGAAACGAGGATTGGTGAAGAGGGAGGTAGACAGGGATGTGTGTGGAAGGGGAAGAAGCCCTTGGATGGGAGGTTGCAGGGTATGGAGATGGGGGAGGGGGGTGTTCACACACACACTTATTATGAGTGCATGTCCGTGTGCGTGTGTATATTTGTGTGTGGGCAGGTGGGTGATTGCTCCGATACTAACAATGGCAGAAACCAAGCATACAAGTAGGATCTGTTTTGTGTCGTCTTTTTAAAAATTGAGAAATGTGGTAGCCGCTGAGTGGCATGGTGGAGAGAGCACCAGGCCTGAAGTCTGGAGGACCCGGGGTCAAATCTGGCCTCAGACACTTCCTTGTTGTGTGACCTTGAACAAGTCACTTGTTCGCCTAGCCCTTGCCCCTCTGTTTTAGAGTTGTTACTAGGACTTAAAATAAGAGTTTTGTTTGTTTGTTTGTTTGTTTTAATTTTTAAACCCTTAACTTCTGTGTATTGACTTATAGGTGGAAGAGTGGTAAGGGTGGGCAATGGGGGTCAAGTGACTTGCCCAGGGTCACACAGCTGGGAAGTGTCCGAGGCCGGATTTGAACCTAGGACCTCCTGTCTCTAGGCCTGGCTCTCCATCCACTGAGCTACCCAGCTGCCCTAAAATAAGAGTTTAAAAAAAAATGTTTACCCCCAAAATGTCAATTTGTCATATTCTACAAAGTCCCATCATACTTGGAATTGGATTTCCCACAATGTACAATTTTAGAAAAAGCTGAGCAAAAAAGGAGAGAGACAGAGACAGAGAGAGACAAAGATGGAGAGAGACAGAGAAAAGAAAAAAAGAAAGGAAGGAAGGAAGGAAGGAAG